>NC_056729.1:1549250860-1549475497 GCF_019279795.1 Protopterus annectens | reverse complement strand
AGTAACGTTGCTTAGGTTTTAGTCTCCAAGCCCTTCTCTGATGTACTTTGCCTCTGTCTGTCCCTCCCACACACTTTCTGGTGGATGTGGAGGTGTACACCTGCTCAGCAGCAACTTGTTTATTGTAAGTGATGGTCATGTTCGGGTAATGGACTCTGCACCTGTTGCAGTCCTCCTCTAGCTGATTGCATGTGGAACAGCTGCAATGATGTTCCCATAGCCATTTGAATGAAGAACACAGTACAATATCTAGGAACATCATGTTGGTGTTTGCCCATGACAGTCACTGTGAGTGGTACCTGGATCTGGTGATTGGTAAGCGGCATCACAGATGATATCTGGATGTTCCTCAAACTACATACACAGTGGGAAATAGCCTAAAGACAGGAGGGTGATATGCCAGACATGATTACAGCATGTAAGTGTAGCTATGCTTCATTGAGACAATTGTCTGTTTAACAAGGTGTGTGTGGTAATGGCTATTCTGCATGTTTTAAAACTGGCAAGACAGTGCACTGTTTGTGAGGGACCCCCTTCTGTAGGACCATCTGGTGACTGGTCAGTGTGCGGAACCATTTATTTCCTGTGTTACTCACTGAACACACATCTGTGAACAGCAGGAGCATAGTGTGAAGATTGCTACCCATACATGGTGATAGTGATGAGTTACTGCCATCGCATCCCTGACTGGACATATGTCACATGAAACAGTGGTATGACAGACACTGTCTGGGGTTCTCATTGACATGCCAATAATGGGCCACTGTTCATAGCTGCTGTCACAAGTCTTCTACACGTTGTACAGATGTCATGCAGTATATATGCATGTGTTGTGTTCTCTCTGCAACTGTATACCATCTGTTGTGTTGGGTTGAGGGTCATATCTATGCATGCTGTTGTAAGTAATCCTGAATGCTGTTGGCTATTACTAAGCCATATCTGTGTTTGAACTGCAACACCATAGGCTGTATGGGTTTGGAGGTCCCGGCAGAACGTCCTGTCCTATTTCAGCTGGCCATGGCACCGGGCATACAGCCTTGATCTTCCACCTCTGTTGGCTCTGCACTGCCTTCTGGAGGTACCACCACTAAGGATGGGGCTTGTCCCCCCTGGGAGCAGGTCCAGACAGGGACATGTCTGCTGTCGTACAGTCCCGGACATGGTGCATAGGGGGCTCAATAAGGGGTTTCGAGGCCAGATACACCAGCTCAAGGGCAGAGTGTCACATATACAGGGTGAGGCAGCCCCTCCTCGACAGCCCCCCAGCACTGCCACCTTTGCAGCTGTTCTTGTGCAGTGGTGGCTGCCCATGGTTGGCGACCTCCATCCCTCTGCTTCCATCTGAGGGCTCTTGGGCTTGTGAATGCCGAACACCCCTCCCCATCTGAGGTGTATCCACCCACATGTGTCATATACCGACCCTGTATGCTGTCTTGTCTGTCATCCTACCCTACCTATCCTGCACGAGCAGACCCACTCTCCTTCTTCCACATCCCACTCTCACCCTATGGAAACAGAAGGCCAGTCGGTTCCTAGAATAACATTTTCCACATACATATCTGTCCATTTCACACACGTGTCCACTGGACACATGTAACCCTTTTAATATGAGTCACAACATACTCCAGTTGTCCTCACCCCTGTCTCTCAGGTGCATGATCCTAGTATGCACATGACTCCTAAATGTTCCAGGTACACGTAATGCGGATGACCCCTTGTACACACAACACTACCAGTCCCTCTATGGTTCCCCATGTACTGTTATCATGATGATGATGATTTTGCACACAGCACCTTGCAGGAGTACTGTTCTCACATAATGATTGAATAGGAATTGTTGTTTTAATGTAAATAACATGCACAGAGTGATGTATATGGCCAATGTACAAATGTTTGCATGTCTGACACATGTCTGTCTGAGGGAGTCTTGATATTACATAGGATGACACCACTACGTATACAGGCAAAGCTGGTGTTTCCCTTTTCTTTCCTTTGTAATGCTTTGTTGTCACCTTGGATGTTCCTGATATATCTATATATATGTATGTATCTATATGCTGGCCATAAACACTCAGACATACACCTACATGATGGCATACATTTCCTGTACTGTTGAATGACTGCGTTGGATGATATGTTTCTGATAAGGTCCGATGTCTGTATATCTGCCATGGCTTAGTAGTAAATCACAATAGCTGTGTGTTTAGGGTCTTGGTTTCGAGCCTTGCAGAGGGCATTTATTTTGTTGCTGGCCAGAACAAGGCCATTGGATATGGTGTGATTAAGGCACATTAAAGCAGTTGTGAGCGAGTGTGCGTGGTGCTAAGCAATGCTAACCTCTGGTTACAGTTTCTTACACTCAGTTAGCCTCTACATTTCTTTACCAGTGTAATACTTGCATACTGGTGGCCAAACAGGCTTACACCCGCTTGTTCCCGTACTTGGAACTGCACTGCATTTGGTATTTGCACTTGCCACTCATGCCCCTGCATTGGAGTGAGGTCTACAATATTACTTTGTGATGCCTATTACATCGGATTACATGCCTACAGTATCAGGAATGGCTGCCCATTAGGCGACAACATGCCATTCGACTGTACTGAATCCGTGGCCTGTCCAGAGTTTGATTCATATCATTGGTGTGTTTCTCTTACAATCTACACCCATCTGGCTAATACATGGAAACTGACACTCTTCAATACAAACAAGTAATTGGGTTTTGGAACCCACATTCTTCAGCTGAGTCATGCTACTGCACACCTAATATTCTATCATCTTTCTAAGGTTGTCAGTGGAATATGTACTTTCTGTCCCTATCAGACCTCTCATACGATTGGGGAAATATACAAACTGAATCAAAGACATGGCATAACTACATGAGGGATACATTTAAATTATTGGTGCTATTAACCTGACACATTGACAGACTCAGAGCATATGAATTCATACACACTGTTTGAGGTAAATGATGTTTATAACTCTTATTTGTTGTCGTTATTCATTACGTGTAATTCACCACCTTTCCTAAATATGTCACTAGTTTTAGGAGGGATTACATGGGGCAGAGTTAGAAACTGAGTCGAAATCCGGGATGTCCCTGGAAATCAGGGACAGTTCAGCGGTACGGTCCCTATTTGTTCCCCCAATGGTTTATGTCCTGTCCAGTGGATGTACTCTTAGGGGTTGATAGGTATGGGCATCAGCTATGCCCATTTCGGGATATTACTTACATCCCCGGGGCTGTCGTAATATGACTTTGCCAGCCAACACCTGCATGCCTAGGCCCATAATTGCATACCCATAGTTCCCCACCTGCCACTCCTCTACAGCACTCATCCTTACTTTGGGTGCAGGTGGGGTATAAACACACCACTACACACTGCCCACTCTCCCCGTGTCTGGCCACATTTCATACATTGTGTCAACCCATGGGTTATCAGCCTTGCACAACCTACTGGTCCATGTACATCGACAGGCTGGTTTGATAAGTCATTACCGGGACTGCCTCCGATCATTAATTTTTGGTGTCCCACAAGGGACATCGATGTCTATGTTTCAGGATTACACCTGGCAGATTTGTCCCAGTGGTATTATCCTGCCAGTGGTCTGGGAAGCAGTGGTGTGTTTACCTTTATTGTGTGTCTATATGTCACACTGGCCTAGCTGGGGGGTGGGGTGGGGGGTTGATGCTACGTGGTACACGCTTGTTCATTGAACCCCTCACCCACATATGCACGGCCTGTGAACATATGTTACTCGTAACTGCTGTATCATATCCTAGCTATATACATGTGTATATTTACAGTCATATATATATATATATATATATATATATATATATATATATATATATATATATATATATATGTGTGTGTGTACATTACTATATACAGATATATCTGTATATGTATGCATACATGTATATTTATATTTTGCTGTCTATCGATATCTATATATATATATATATATATATATATATATATATATATATATATATATATATATATATATATCTCACAACATATGGGTCTATGGGTGTCTGCATATGTATATATTTATATGTGGGTATGTATCTGTATTCTGTCTCTGTATGTATACATTTGTACTATGGAGGGGGAGAGGCTTTTCTCTATGTTGCTATGGGTAGATATACACACACATACCTCTACATATATACGTCTACATCTGGTTATTCCATTCCTTGCCATATAGATTACACTTTGCTGCAGTGGGACTTGTAGTGGGAGTGGCTGCTCGTTGGGTGACGCCTCTGCCCAATGAACACATTCGGTTACATCCCTAGGACTGTCCATATAGGCCCAAATCAGCCAACACCTGCACACCTAGACCTATAAGTAGTTACCCATAGTTCCCCCACCCTCGCATCCTCAACAGCTGCCATCCTTACTCTGGGTCCTGGTCTGTTCTGGACACACCCCTACATGCTGCCCACTCTCCACTTCACCGGACCCATTTCATACAATTGTCTGTGCCCATGGGCCATCAGCTTTTCCCACCCTTGTATTCCAAGACTGTATACACCGTGGCCAAAATGGCTGGTCTATCACCTTCTTTTGGTCTTGGCAATTTTTGGGGTGTCCTGCAAGGGACGCTCCAGTCTGTGTTCCAAGATTAGAATTCACAGGTGAATTGTGTACCCCCCCCGGTTGTATCCTGCCTGTGGTCTGGGGAGCAGTGGACTCATTACATTGTTTGTGTGTATGTTTCCCATGTCTGGCTTGGGGGGGGGGTGGAAAGGCATGCTACGTGTTTCATGCTTCTTGCTTGGGCTCCTCACTTCCACTGGCATAGCCTGTGAACATATGTCACCTATCATAGCTGTATATCTGTGTATATCTATGCACGCACACACACACACACACACACACACACACACATATATATATATATATATATATATATATATATATATATGTATATATATATATATATATATATATATATGTATATATATATATATATATATATATATATATATATATATATATATGTATATATATATATATATATATATATATATATATATATATATATATATATATATATATATATATATATATATATATATATATATATATGTATGCTGCAACTATATATATATATATATATATATATATATGTGTCTATAAATATATGTATATTTATTTATATATATATATATATATATATATATATATATATATATATATATATATATATATATATATATATATATATGTGTGTGTGTGTCTGTAAAGCAATACATACCCCACGCACACGCACTTACACATGCGTACTGGTGTTTATATATGCCTGACCTGCTTACTAGTGTCTTATTCATTATGACACTGACACTTCACTCTAGTTATCTTTTAATTGATATTTTTCAGGTTATACAGCGGACAGATGTCGCAATATGTTCATGTACGGATTACCGATGGTAATTGGTATGTGATACAGTGGGAGTCGATATGGGAATGTCTGGTCGTTAGGGGCTTGCTCTAACCAATGCACTATTTCTGTGCTGCTTCATTTGCATATACAGCCATATACCCATGGCTCCTGGTTCCCCAAACACACACACCAATGCCTCCCTAACACTGCTGTCATCCATTCTCCAGTCAGATTCGCGGTGTATCCACAGCACTACACATTGGCCACTCCCTACTCCTATAGACCCATCCTATCGGTTGACTCACTGCACATATTCTCAGAACTCCCAAAAGTTTAGTCCACAAACACTGGTGACGTGAGTGACCAAAAGAATACTATTTGCAATTTTTGGATTGTCCCACATGGGACATGCATGTGTTTATGTCAAGATTAGACTCTATACTTCATTACAGCCTTACTCCCATTAACATGACACTACAATTAATTAATATGTATGACTATGTGGTAACGCACACGTTACACATGAGAACCTAATTATGTACGTGTTTGGCGTATTTCTTTTACTAATATGTTTAATAATTGGCGTTGCCATAGCAGGCAGATCACAGGAAGGATTCCATGTGTGGGGAAGTCCTCACATTTGATTATTGTCAGCACAGCACTGACTTTGGATATTGTACACACTTCTGCATTTTTGCAGTTTTGTCCTGTCCCTCTTCTGCACACCCTATTATTCTATCTACTGTCAAGGTTTGTAAGTGCACATTCATGTTATTTATGTCTGCAAATGGAATGCATGTGTTACAGAGAGTGTACTTCTACTTATTGATGTCTGCATGTGTGTATGAATGAATACCTATAATGAACCCGCTGACCTCCATGGGGCAGTCCAGTTAGAACATGGCCATCCAACCCTGGCACGCCTTGCTCCATAATTTCATACCCATAGTTCCTCCACCCCATCCGTGTTCAAAATACATGCATACCTTCCATTGTCCACTTGTTATCGCAGCCATGACACACCTCCACACATTGCCCTCTCCAGAGCATTAGGGGGCCTGCACATATGTTGTCCCAACCCATGTATTCTCAGGCTCTCCCACCATTTAGCCCTTGAACATACCTGCCCTTGCTTGTGTAATTGTCGGAAGGCCAAATGGTCTATCTAATTTTTGGGTACCCTCTATGTGTAAAGTAGACTTAACAAATCAACAATGATGCTCCCACTGGTAATATCCTGCCTGTGGTGTGAGTAACAGTGCTTTGCTCACCCCTGCCCAGCTGGATATGACATACTCTGACAGCGCTATATAATACTGGGGTTGCTGTTGATTCCCTTCTCATTTCTTTTGTAGGCTTTATTGTTACATTATTTTTTCTTCATAGATAGATGGATATATATATATATATATATATATATATATATATATATATATATATATATATATATATATATATATATGTGTATGTATGTATATATATATATATATATATATATATATATATATATATATAAATATATATACATATATATATATATATTATATATCTGTATATACTTATATACATTTCCTATGCTGGGCACTGCTTAGACCCATGCATGTGCACTCAGACTTGCTTACTGGTACCTATATGCTGCTTATTTGTGCTTACACCTGCTTGCTAGTACCTTATTCATTATGACAGTGCCACTTTGTTTGAATGATATTTAAGTTTAAATATCTCATGCAATACTGTTATGTCAGTTTTATGGCAAAATGACATTCATTCCACATGGTAGATGATATGTGCTGTTGTTGGACTCGAACCGTGAATGCCGGTTTGTTAGGCGGATGCTCTAAACACTACACTATTGACACTTATGTTGATTCTGCATGTTTTTCTCTATTTGAATGAATATGATGTGTAAGCTACACTCGGCGGAGGGCAGCGACGCGCAGACACGCTGTGCTTTGCTTACACTTTCGATATTGCAACATTCGAATGTATAATAGGGACACAGGGACAGGGAATCTAATTGTAAAAGTTCTAGGGATAGAGCTCATCATTCTACTACATGCTTGTGTGTTTACTACTTTGAGTGTATTTCACTGTTCGTGGACACTGTTGTATGCTTAGCATACATTTCGGTATCCACGGACTCTGAATTACTGACTTGCTATTAGGGGCAGGCTCTACTAGTAGGCATAGTAGGTTTTGCAAGTGTCGGGGCATGTTTACACCTCCATTGAGCATTTGTACATGTCCCCTGCACTCGCACATGTTTCCTGTGCACATCGAGGTTGCGGCGGCACACCCTCATACATATTCATATGGCACTGCTGCGCCGTCTGTAGTGAGGTCACTCAGTGCAAGGCTAAAACCGTCCTTGCGCCAAACTTCTTGAATCCTGGGAATTGTTTAAAACATTCATCTGCCAAGTTTAGTTTCATGGTAATAGATATCATGAAAGGGAATAAATCCAACAAAACGGGTTGGCATTCTATTCTTGACACCAAAGAGAAAAAAATGGATTGTTGAACTCAGTGGTTTATTTCCACCTGGATTAAATGAACAATTTTAGATCAACCAATTATAAGCTGATTCTAATTAAGTGCATGTATAAAAGACAATTTAAAATTAATTTTACTTTACACTGAGGAAGGCTGTGGTGTGTACCAGCCGAAACCGGTCTGTTTGTTTTGTTTTTGCACTGCATTAACTAAATTAATTTGTTTTTTTCAGCCTTACAGTTTGCTAGCTTACATTTTTTGTTTTGGATTCTATATTGTTCAAGCCGTGCAATTGCCTTTTGTGCAGGGGGAACTTTTTTTGATGCTACACATATTTTTCATTCCCTGCTGGAGGTCTGCGAGTCTGGTGTAAGCTGCATGTCTCTGTTTGCAGCTCACACAAAATGATTATACTTTGGTTGATTTGGATTTTGGATTTTATTTCCTGAAACTTGGGATTTATATATCTTCTTTCACTGGTTTCCAGCAGTTAAGGTCATTCATTTGGTCCAGCAGTATCCTTTTCATATATCAAATTGGTTTACGAGGTGGCAGAGAAGCATAAGCAATGCTTTTACAGGGTTTCGTTTTCACCATCCTTTAATCAAGCCTCAACTTTAATGGACTTTCCTGGAAATGGGTAACTAAACCTTTAAATAGCCTCTCGTAGGCATTGGGCTAGATTTGTTTCTTGAAACTGTGTATATTGTTTTAAGGGGTGCCATTTTCAGCTTAACAGGCATCTCTGCATCTGGCTTTTCTGTTTTCTGATGCCATTCTCATGTCGTTTTACTGGAAGTTTTGGTTTGGGGACAGAACTAATGAGTATGGTCAATGCTAGTATAGCTTATGGATTCTTTTTTTACCTTGATTATATTTACAGTGTAAACTAAAGTTTGACTAACTCTTGACTTTATGGGTGCCATTTTTTCATCGCGGCCATCAGTTTTTGATGAACGGAGCTAGTTCAAGGCAACAAGGTCTTCGTTTTGTATTTAACAGGTTGAATTAACAAGAGTTTATTTATAATTTTCCATTTTGAACAATGGGAGAATTTGAACTTTGTACTTTCAATGGAATTCCTATTTTGATCCATCAGGGACATTAATAGAGTGGATCATTTGTGTTTAGAGACAGTTTGGGACTTGTATTTCAGCAAACGTTTGATTCATCTTTTGGACATTACAACACTGAAAAATAGTTGTTCAGAACTTATATTGCATTTTTCGAGGGGTCTCAATCCTGTCTCTGTTCAGAATATTTATGTTGTTATTAAGGGATTGTGTAATATATACATTTTTCATAAAGTTGACTGCATTTCTTATGTGCAGCTATAGTTTCATGACAAATTGGTCAAGTATTATATGTTTGATTTACGTCAGTTGTAACAATCTGCCTACAGTTTTGAGTACATAATTAGTTTATTTAACTATTACCTAAACAAAATGTATTCAATTGTATAATTTCAACAACAAATAGTATTATTCAGTGTGAGATATATATCTGTTTCTGTGACAGGCTATTGCCTTGGCAGTTTGTACTTGTGTTTCTTGTCTATATATATATACCTGATGATTTTGTCTTTACAAACATATTTTTGGGTGATTAGGTGAACATAAATGAAAATTGCATTTGCATTACAAGTTGCAGTCAAGATAGGATTAAACAGTATGTGGTATTGTTGCAGATTTTAGTAGATAATTGTAACTCTATTTCTACCTAGTCCCTTGCTAGATCAACTGATATATCTAGTATTTGGGGGTAGGCATTTACCCAATGTGGTGCAGCTAGTCATATGAATATATGAACAAAAGTTAACAGAGCAATAGGCTATACCAGCTACTGCTACCTACCATTGTTGATAATAGACATTACCTAACATACCCTAAAGATACAACTTTTTGTTGGGTGACTCCCATATTCATGCTTATCCTTTAATCTACAATTTACAATGGATCCCAGGTATCTTAGACCAAGCGAATTCTGAACTGGTTGGGGGGGGGGGCCTTGTTCCACACTTCCATCTGGGGCTCTCAACTGACAAATTATTTAACTTATGTCATTTATGATTGGAGTTTGGACCTGATGGTAATAGTTTGTGCTTGAAATATAGGGTTGTTAAGTATTTAAACCAACAGCCTATTATTTTACTGACTAGGACTTGGTTATGTGTATGTGAGTCTATTCACGAATGGGTGTAGCACTGTCCTGAAGAAAGCTAGTAATATAACCAATTGAACAGTTCTATCATGGCAGTGACAGGAGCTATTATTGCTCATTCTATGTGTTATGTATAAAAGTGTTAAACACAAAATGGACTAGCATATGTGGCTTAGCATTGCTATTATATCTAGCAAGGGCTAATATTGCCATCAAATCATCTCTTGACAATTTATCAAGTGGATTAATAATAAGCTTCCAAGGAACAAGTAACTAGTATTTATAGGTTTGCTAGTCTATCTATATTAATACCTAGTGATCATAAATATATACAAAACATTTTTTACAAGTACAATATAGCACCATTATGGAATTAAAATTGATATCTGGTTTGTCAGCTGACAGGGAGGATTTGGGGGTGTTTGGATTGGGCTCCTCAACCAATGATGAACCAAGTGGTACAGCCCTGGGTCCAGAGTCTAGTTGTGGTTTATGTTTTGATAAATTACAAAAGAGCATGAAATCTCTCAGGTCTCATGTCTGGCATTCTAAACTCTTTAAAACCTACATGGCCAAAGGTATTACACCTAGGAGACTACGTATTAGAACACAACCATTAGTCAGTGAGGCTGATGAAGAGCTGAATAAACAATGGGTAGACATCCAACAACAATCAACTATGGGTTTCATTGAAGCCCTGGCCAAATGTCACGATGGAGTCATTGATCGTGATATTTGTGAAATTACTAAGCTATGTTCTGACGCACAGCTATATGAAGGACAACCCTTCTTTACAAGGAATTTGAATAAACTAGCCAACGACCTGTCTGGTTTTGAACAACAATTGAAAAGCAGGAATATTAAAAAATTCCAGATGGACCAAACAGATTATCAGCTTGGTAACCCTTTTAGCATTAGCAAACAGGTCAGATTCCAACAAGCACAAACTAGAACTCCTAAAAGGAAACGACCAAGGTCAATCCTTAAAAAATGACCTACAGACATAGGATCATCTACTGATGATCTGTCTTCATACACAGATACAGACATGCAACACACACTAGACTCACCTACCTCCAAGAGGGCATATAGTTCGGCCCCTTTAGGCCAAAATACAAGCGAGTAGGCATAAAACATTCAAGAAATAAACAACATAGATGGGCTTCTGAAATTAATAACTCGGAAATAAATAAAAATAGCAGTAATGTTTTGAATATCTCTGATGTAAGTTTGTCTACTACACAAATTGATCTTCTCAATAAAGGTCTTAGTTTTATTCCTGGTTTTCTTGTTACTGGGGATCTTTTAGCACAAGATGTATTATCATTTTGTAGACTAATAAACCTCAGATTGCATTTTGATGACTCTACTGATTTTGGTGTTGAAAATTAATTCACTTATCATAAATCCAGGCATATGCCTCCTATGAATCCCACAGTTCATCAGTTTCAAAGATCTACACTACCACAGGAGGGAAATTACCTACAAACCAAATAATCTCTCAAAGATTGAAAGGGAAGCATTAACTGAATTACAGAACAACAAAGATATTGTCATTCTTTCTGCTGATAAAGGTGGGGCTGTAGTGGTAATGCATTGGCTACAACATGATTCTGAAGCCAAAAGACAACTTCAAGACAGGTGTTACTATTTGGAAATGCCTCTGGACCCCACTTTTAGATTAAAAAAACAGATAGACGAATTTTTGTCACTAGCTCGGGAAGAAGGCATTATTACGGATAAGGTCATGCAACATCTCACTATTAAAGACCCTATGAGTCAATATATTTACTTTTTGCCCCAAATACACAAGGACCATATTAAACCACCTGGGAGACCAATTATGTCTGGTAGAGGCTCTGTCACTGAACCATTGTTATTGTTTCTTACGAAATACCTCAAACCTCTATTATGGTGGGTCCGATCATGCATACAGGACACCACAGAATTTCTAAAAATCATCTTGGAAACCCAACTTGAACCAGAATGGCTAATGTGCACTCTAGATGTTAGTGCCCTTTACACAAACATCCCTCATGCCACTGGGTTGGAGGCCATTGAATACTGGCTGTATAAATCTGTATTATACCAGCCAGGGTTCAATACTTTTTTGTTAGACCTGACAGAACATGTCTTAACCAATAATGTCTTTTTCTATCAAGATACATGTTATTGGCAAATAAAGGGTACGGCTATGGGGGCATTCTTTGCCCCCATTTATGCTGACCTTTTTATGGCTTTCATTGAACAACTAATTTATGATGCATGCCATAACATGTACCTGATGGAAATAGACATTTGGAGGTGATATTTGGATGATTGCTGGATAGTATGGAGGTCGGATGTGGAATATTTGTTTGAATTTGTTAACTATCTAAACGAAAACAAAAGGGGTCTACACTTCACGATCAATTTTGATCGAAACATCATTACTTTTCTTGATGTTTCCATCTCCAGAAAACCAGATCATACTTTGTGCACTGAAGTTTTCCGGAAGTACCCCCAATATAAAACCCTCCTCCATGCATCCAGCTTTCATCCACCCCATATAGCTAAAAACATCCCCAAATCCCAATACATCAGAATGAGATGCATCTGCTCCAAAGATTCCACTTTCAGGAATATAGGCGGAATCTGACTCACAGATTTAGGGACTGGGGATATCAGATGGGACATGTTCTTCAGGCCAGCAATTGGGCAAATACACTTAAGAGGGAAGACCTTTGACCTATAAATAATGAGAGCAGCAAAGTTTGGCACCCATTAGACTAGTGACAACTTATGGGAGGAATTCGGATTTATTAATTAACAGTGTACAGAGACACTGGAATATTCTACAGAGTGATCACAACCTAACTAACATTCAACCAGACAGATGCCAGTTTTCATTTCGTAAAGGGAGAAATCTTGCTTCCCATTTGAATCATTACAAACATTCACATTCCAGGACACCATCCCATGAGGTACAAACCACACTATCAGGCGAGGTGCTTATAGGATGCTTCTCATGTGGACATTGCACTCACTGCAGTAAGGTTTTCAAATCCAAACAATTCACAAGTAAGAACTGTGGTACAGTTTATGACATTAATTTTTTGCCAATTGCAGTAGTGACTGGCTGATATATCTAGCAACATGCAGCTGTGGCTCTTTTTATATAGGGCAAACCTCACGACCACTAAAATTGAGAATTTCTGAGCATACTAGTGATATGAAGAACAAGAAACTAAGTAGTGCTTTAAATAAACATTGTCTGAAACATTTATCTACCAAGTTTAGTTTCATGGTAATAGATATCATGAAAGGGAATAAATCCAACAAAACTGGTTGGCATTCTATTTTTGACACCAAAGAGAAAAAATGGATTGTTAAACTGGGTGGTTTATTTCCACCTGGATTAAATGAACAATTTTAGATCAACCAATTATAAGCTGATTCTAATTAAGTGCATGTATAAAAGACAATTTAAAATTAATTTTACTTTACACTGGGGAAGGCTGTGGTGTGTACCAGCCGAAACCAGTCTGTTTGTTTTGATTTTGCACTGCATTGACTAAATTAATTTTTTTCAGCCTTACAGTTTGCTGGCTTACATTTTTTGTTTTTGGATTCTATATTATTCAAGCCATGCAATTGCCTTTTGTGCAGGGGGAACTTTTTTGAAGTAACAACAGACCCTAGGAATTATCCCCCCATTAGCCTGATGAGTCTGATATATAAAACTATGGAGCGCATCATCATGGATCTGCTTAACAAGGATATAGGTAATCTCCAAACTCTAGACCCCATGCAGTCTGGCTTTGGTAAAGGGAGATCCTGCCTGCTTAACCTGATTGACATCTTCGAGACAGTCACCAAGGTTGTGGATGAGGGTAAGGCAGTGCATACAGCCTACCTCGATCTGGCCAAAGCCTTTGATACCATTCCTCACTCAGGAATTATTGATAAACTAACCAAACTGGGCATCAACCCCTAAATCACTAGATGGATTGCAAATTGGCTGACAGACAAAACCCACAGAGTGAAAGTAGCAGATTCCAAATCTGAATGCCAACCAGTCATGAGTGGAATTTCACAGGGAGCGGTCCTAGGTCCTCACCTGTTTGGCATCTACTTCTTGGAGGTCCATGCCAACACAGAGGGACTCTGCCTGACCAAGTTCACAGCCGACTGCAAACTGGGAGCCATTATCAACTCCCCAAGTGATGCAGACATCCTACAGAAAGGCCTCACTGACACAAATGACTGGTGTCAGAGCCATGGCCTTAAGCCTAACGCCAAAAATGTGTTATCATTCCCTTTGGTAAAAACCTCAGTTCCCACTTATTACCACTTCGATGGGAGCCCACTGAACACCAAAGGTGTGATAAGAGATCTGGGCACCCAGGTTGACTGCATCCTCTCCTTTGACTACCACATTGCCACTGTGGTCAAAAAGTCCTTCTATGTGACACATCTCATAACCAAGGGTTTTGCATCCAGGAAGAAAGATGCCATTATCTCTCTCTACTCATTCCTCATTAGACCAATCATCATATAAAATGCCCCATTTGGTATGTACCTCAACAGACACCTGCAACAGCTGGAGAGGCCACAGAAGTTCCTCATGAAGATGATCCTAGACCTTAAACACATGTCCTACATGGACAGACTCAAGAAGCTTCAGCTATTCTCTGTCTCTTATCATTTACTTAGTGGTGATCTCTGCTTGACATTCAAAGCCATGTCCAACCCAGCCCTGCTAGAAATGATATACTTAAAGAAATTCCAATCCCTCAGCACCACACACTCCAGAGATTTCAACCTCATTACTGCAATCAATAGAACATGCTGGAGAGACAGGTTCATCACCCACAGACTGCCCATACTCTGGAACAAGCTTCCTATTGATGTCAAGCAGAGCACCTCGCTGGCCCTCTTCAAGAGAAACCTTGATGAGTGGATGGGTAACAAAGTTCACTCCAGGCATCACTCCAGTGGCTCTACTGGATAGAGGCACTGGGAGCTAACATCAGGCAGCACAATGACACTTTTATGGGCTAGGATTGTGAAGGCTCCAGGGCCATCAGCCTAGTACACACCTTTGAACCTATGGTGAGGGAGACATCTGTGTGTCTCACAACTGAGTCACCAGTGACTAGTGTGTTTGGTTTATTGTTATGTCTTGTGTAGGCTGTGATGGTTTATTATTTTGCCTTATGGGCTGTGTTTGTGAGACACTGGTGTGTTGTCTGCTGTGTGTGATGTGTTTGGTGTTGTGTGTGGAATGTTTATGAGTGCGTTTTGGAGGTCTCTGCTGTTTAGGTAAGTTTTTATTGAAGACCTTTGTATAGTGTACGTGTGTGTGTGTGTGTGTGTGTGTGTGTGTGTGTGTGTGTGTGTGTGTGTGTGTGTGTGTGTGTTGTGCTTGGCTGTGTGATGTAAGTAGTGTGGTGTTTGTGCTAGAAATTTTCACTTTGTCTGGATTACTGACTGTGGCACAAGAGAGCATGGACTCCTGGTTACTGATGTGCATGCATTTCTCACAGGTGGAAGAATTATGTGCTAGGAGAAGAGGGTTGTCAGTAAACATGAGGCAGTTGCTACACTCTCAGTATGCCCATGTCGACCAGGTTGGCAGGAGAAAGTCATGAGAATTGTCCAGACATAGGGCCGGATTCACGAAGGCTTGCACGGAGTCTAAGAGTAGTGTAAGACTCCATGCAGCCTTCGCGATCCAGGAACAGCCCAAAGTCCGTGTAAGAGACAAGCTAAAATATCTCTTACACGGAGTGGGCGTGGATAAGCTAATTACCTCACTTGCAGCTGAATAGCATGCAAATGAGGATGATTAGCAATCCAGGAAGCCCAGAACAGCCCGTGTAAGAGCCGTTTTAGCTGCAGAAATGTACTCAGTTGACAAATGAGTACGTTTCTGCAAAAACTGTAATGGAGCCATGTCAGCTCCAAATAAAGGGTGCATATGTGTCAGGCAGCATGCCAATGGCCAAATATGTGGCCATTGGCAAAGTAACCTGATGCAAATATATTAAAAATATAATTTTTTTTTTCATTGCCGATGTTTAAACCAGCGCGTAAACGGGCTGCACTGTATAAAACATAAAAACGAAGGTTATAAACCCACAAATGTGGGTTTTATGCAATACATGGAATGTCAATGCAGGGACCAGCACACCAAAACCAACATGGCCACCGTGTAGTGGTTGCTAAGGCGGGAAGCTGAGTCTAAGACATGTAACTAAGCATTAGTAGGCAATCTGATGCAAATGAGTGTTAGGATACTGAATTCCACTGTCACATAGCAAATGAGCACAGTCTGAGTAGTGTAAGAGTTACAAAAAGGGGAGGAACAGAGTAGGAGATAGGTGACATCACAGGGGGAATGGTAGAAAGAAATGCAGTTCATTGGAGGTCAGAGTTACATGACAGATGTCAGACAGATATCATGGAAAGAGGTGTGCCACTAGATAAGCATGAGAAAGTCAAGAAATGGAAGGTGTACACTGTTGCCTACACTGAAGTTTCTTGCTGGGTGTGCATGCGCACGTGTGCGCACCATGAAGCACGAGTAAGGCAGTGTGCACACGTGTAAGGCAGACTGAGCATGTGGGAGCGTGTTGGGAGATGTTTAACACTGTTTGCGCGGGCGTGCATGCGTTTTAATCCGAATAAGCAGATTCTGAACCGTGTAAGCATGTGTGCGTGCGTGTAAGCCACTGTGAGCGTGTTTCTGCTGGTTTGCACATGGCTCCTCCCTGAGGAAACAGAAAGGAAAAAGGAAGCAACAGATTTAGTAGGAAGCTAGCAGGGAATACTGCTGGAGCTAGCATGTGAAAACAATTAGAAGCAGGCAATTACCCAGGCAGAATAGTAGCCCAGCCCAGCACTTAAAACTCTGCAAACAGCAGTGCAGGATGTTTCTCTCAAGAGACACTGCAAGACAGGAGTAAGCTATTAGAAGTGAAAACTGAAAAAGCTGAACTCAGAGCAGAAATGTTAGGGGCTGCCATAGCTGTCATAACATAGGCGACTTGCTGAGGGTGGTGACAATGCAGATGGTGCCAGACAACCCACAGTGAGGAGACGGAGAAGAGTGTACAGGCCCAGGGTCACCTACCATGGGTTACATGAGCTGGAGATAGTAGAGCGCTATAGAGTGGACAGAGACCTCCTGCAGCAAATAGTGGAGCTGTGCAGGCCACGCCTCACACACAGAACCAACAGAAGGGAACCCATCCCAGTGGAAACCAAGGTATGTGTTGGCCTAAGAATACTAGCAACAGGTACCTTCCAGAGACCGACTGGTGATATGATGGGGATATCACAGGCATCAGCCTCCAGGGTACTGCACCAGTTCCTGGATGCCATGTCAGCACATGTCAGTGATCATGTATATTTCCCCATTGCCCGTGAGGTATTGGCCAGCAATATGCGACTCTTCCAGAAAATAGCGGAATACCCTGAGGTAGTGGGTGCAATAGACTGCACGCACATACGCATCAAAGCACCAGCCGGTGTGCGGGGTAGGGCATACATCAACCGCAACGGCTTCCCCTCCATCAACTGCCAGGTCGTGTGTGATGCCCAGGGCATAATAATGAATGTGTGTGCTGGCTGTCCTGGGAGCTACCATGATTCCCACATCTGGCATTTGACGCAGCTGTACCAGACATTTGCCAATGGGGACATCCCGCACGGACACCTAGTGGGGGATGCAGGTTATGCACTGGAGCCGTGGCTGATGACACCCATCAGAAACGCACACACACCTGAACAGGAACGCCATAATGAGGCACACGCACAAACACGTAATGTAATAGAGCGTGTGTTTGGGCTGCTCAAGTCACGGTTCCGGTGTCTAGACACATCTGGTGGAGCCTTGCAGTACACACCAACTACATGGACCCAAATTGTCATGGTATGTGCTATGCTACATAATATGATCTTGCGAAAACAGCTGCAGCAGGACCAGCATAGGGCCGGGCCAAACAGCCCCCCACCATTGCCAAGGCCATCACAGGCAGAGCGTGACTCAGAGGAGGAACAACCTGAACCTGCCCCAGTAGGCAGAAGGAGGCGTGCCCAGTATGCCCTTGCCTTGGCAAAGAGGCAATGCATAGCACATACACTGGCTCAGTAGGAACCCTGGGAATGATACCCCCTCTGACTCACTCAAATAATAACATGGATGCCTACAATGACATGACCTGCTCACAAACATGTACAGGGAAGTGTAATATGCGCATCCGACAGAGGCAGCCCTGCAGCACCACCTGAGGCATGAATGCCATGTGTTAAGTAATGTAACACCATGTACTATATGCACACCTGAGGACCCTGACTAACATCCTACCCTCACCAAGCATCATGCCACAATATGACAATGAGATGATCAAGTGCAATAATTGACTGAAGTATTGCAGTTAGTTAAAGGGGATCCAATGTGTGCCAGTCTGGGATGACATGCTGAGCATGACATGATGCTCCACCTGCTAGGACTGGCGTGCACCTATCAGTGCAGGCCGTATGGATACTGGCAAATGCTGTTGTTACCCACAGTGTGCCCTGAATAGGTAAGGCTCAAAACACAAACCTATCTCCATAGGTATCAGAAGGGATAAGAATAAGATAAGGGATAAGTCGAAACAGCAAGATGCATGCAGTCTAAACTCACCCAGTATGGAGAATGTTGATATCTGTGCTGTAACATAAAACTGAGTCAAGGCTCACAACAGCACCCTAACACTACCAGGTTACACCTCATACTGTGCTGTACAGACTCAAAACATGGGACAAGCTACAAAAGGAGGGTGACTAGCAAGAATTGCCAAGGATAACCACACACACATGTTGGTACCACAACAAGAAGCAGCATGGACTAGCCATGGTCAAGTAACAGTGGCTAAAACTGCCCCCCAGTTTATAGCCTGCTACAGACTACTGTCCCAAAACCAGGAACTGCACCTGGCCTATGCTGGAATACATGAATATATCAAGTCCTCCAAACCACATTATATTGGGTGACTGAAAATACCCAGACATAGACTGGGAGCATTATACTAGCTCCAACAGTGTAGGACAAAAGTTCATAGAATCCATAAACCAAAAGGCCCA
The DNA here is from genome assembly GCF_019279795.1 of Protopterus annectens. Taxonomy (NCBI): domain Eukaryota; kingdom Metazoa; phylum Chordata; order Ceratodontiformes; family Protopteridae; genus Protopterus; species Protopterus annectens. The sequence goes on along the minus strand of NC_056729.1, from coordinate 1,549,456,337 downwards.
GGAACAACGTACCACTCCCACAAGAGGGGTAAGCATACTGGATGTGATAATCAGCAACATGGGTACTGGATGGCAAGACGAGAAGTGTATTGCTCACTGGTAAAACCAGACCATAGAGTAATCACACTGGATTTACAAATCCTGACCACAGTCCCTGGCCAGAAAACCACAGTGGAAAACATGTGTAACGCAATATTTGCACTCCTCCAAACTGATGTGGAATCCATTAAAGGTCCTGTGCAGGTGCAAAATATGGGCCACACCTCAGAACCTGTAATACAGCCATTCCATGAACACTGCCAGGAATGCTTGGATTATGCAATCCTAAATTAAAACAAGACACAATGCCATACACGCAGGCATCTGGCATGGTGGACACCAGCCATAACCAAACCATGCAAGAGAATGAGGAAGCTACTACATGATAGAGCAAACATAAACAATGAAGTAATCACTGATCAGTAGTATGGCAATAAAATATGTCCACACATACAATCCACTAAGGCCAGCCACAACAAGTTGAATCTGTGAATCCTGAGGCAATGTTACACCTGCCTCAAGTACACAGACAACCCCCAACTCCACCCAAGAAATACAAATATATGTGAGAGATGCAACCATCTATCCAAACTGGAGGCTCAGCTCCCTCAACCCAGTACTCCCAAAACTAGTCAGGAGGAGAAGGTAACCACACACACCACAAACACAGTCCCACATAGACCTATCACAACTGCAAACCAAACACATAAACACAGAAAAACATTCCCAGAGGCACAAATTACAAACACAGCACACCAACAGAGGCCTCTAAAGCAGACACCCAATCAAACAACCTCCAAACATAGCACATGCAACACATAGTACACAAAGCTGGTGTGCCAAACAGTCACAGGCCAGAAGGAGAAATAACATGCCTGATACAGTTGTAATAGGTGACTCCATAGTCAGACACACTGCTGTCCCGCACACCAGACTGAACAAGGGAAAGGGTACAGTAAGCTGCCTGTAGGCTGCCACAATACGCCACATAACAGAAGTATGCAGGTCACTCCAAAGCAAGTAGAAATATGATGCAGTCATAGTCCATGCTGGTGTGAATGACCTGAGATGTACCTCCCTAGACTACATGAAAAGAGACATAGATGAGCTCTCTGATTATGTAGTCCAGGCCAGTATGACACTCACCATTTGCAGCATCCTACCCTTACCAATAATAATGCCACAGTGCAAACACGGAATGATCAGTCATAACAAGTGGCACACTTACTGGTGTCATTCCAAGGGGATCCAATGTCTGTCTGCTTGGGATGTCATGCTTGACAAGCCACGCAGCTGTTCTTGGGATGGCTTGCACCTGTCACCCCTGGGCATCTGGATATTGGATAAGGCCTTTGCCACCTCCATAGAGCCTTTTGTAGGCAAGGCTGAAAAGACTAACCCACCACCCTAGAAAACATAAGTGGAAAGAAACATAAGGGTAATGCTGACCAATGCCAGATGTGTAAACCCCAATATGCATGCTCCCAAGGCCATCCCCAGTATGGAGAACATCGATGTCTGTGCAGTGACAGAAACCTGCTGCAAGCCTCCTGACAGCACACCAGCACTACCAGGTTATACCACATATCATGTGTCATGGCCCCAAAACCTGGAACAAAACATAAAAGGAGGGTGAGTATCCATATTCAGCACATACACCCATACGTCCAAGTAACTGACAATGCACAAGGCATTGGAGTCCACCCATGTGCAACTAACTGTAGGCAAGACTGCTGTACAGTCTGTAGCATGCTACAGACCACACTCTCACACACAGGAACCCCACCCAGCCGTCCTGAAGACACTGGACAGTATGAATGTCCCACCAAATACCAAACAAGGTACCACAAATTACCACATAGGTGGTAAACCATTATGTATGGTAGGAGTAATCAGGGACCTAGGGACACAAGTGGACAGTAACCTGTTATGTGACACTCACATTGCCAATGTGGCTAGGAAGACTGTCTACATTTGACACCGTATCAGGAAAGGATTCACATCTACGTCAACAGAGGTCATTGTGCCCCTATACTGTTCTCTTATCACACCCATAATCTAGTACAATGCCTCATATGGGATGTACCTTACCTGACACCTGCAGCAGTTAGAAAGACCTCAAAGGTACCTCACCAAGAGGATAAAGGGTCTCAAATACATGTCATATGCTGCCTGGCTGTAGACACCCCAGCTGAATGCAGTCACATACTGCCTACACAGAGGCATTGCATGCCTGTTGTAGAAGGCCATGCCCAACACAGGAGTAATGGACATGCTCCACCCCAGAAAACTCAAAGCCATCGGAGCTGTGAGAGTGAGAGATGTCAACCTCAACAAATAATGAAATAGGATGTGCTGGGGGACAGATACATAATCCAGAGGCTCCCCACACCCTGGACCAGAATCCCACTCCATGTTAGGCAGAGTCCCTCACTGACACTCTTCAACAGGAATCTTGCCAAGTGGATGGATGATTGTAGAGTTACACTGGGGGTCTTCACTGTGTCATGTCCAGACAGAGGCACAGCAAAGCAAATCATAAATGGCCATAATATTCACATAGCAAGGGGTGGCAAAAGCCACACACACTCTGGCTAGGCTAACAAATGCCCTAGGGTGGATTGCCTAGTATGAACCTATGAACCTATGAAGATACAAATTGTACAGGACACTAAGGATAATCCCAAGGCTTTCACAACTGATGGTAGGAACCGTGTTGGGAATTCACAGATATGCTCTGAATCACACAAATATCACAAACACACACACATATTGCCAACATACATCCTGACAGGTGCAGTGCAAACCCCCCCCCCAGAATGCAGAATATCTATCCCAGAAGACTGCTGGCCCCCTGACATTGCAGATGCTGAGGTAACAGCCAGCATCTACAAAGCAAAACACACAGCAGCAATGGTATGAGATGGTGTCCTGGGCTGAGTGCAACATGGACTCCAAGATGAATGGAATGCCAAATCACACTACTGCTCAATGTCAGCCTTACCACAGAATATGTACCCAAAGAGCAGTGTACAACAACAGTGGTCCTTCTCAACAAAGGTGTTGCCTGAATGGATACTGAAAACTACTACCCCAGAATCCTGAGAAGCTCGGTCTGCACAGCTATAGAAAGGATCAGCATGTACCACAGACATAAAGATATTGGGGACCTACTGACACCGGACCCTACCCAGTGTGGCTTTCTTAAGTGCAGATCCTGCCCCTAAACATGTTTGACTCAATTGAAACAGTCATTAAGGTCATTGATGAGGGCAATGTGGTCCACACAGCGTAGCTGGACCTTGCAAAGGCTTCTATACAATACCCTACGTGTTCATTATAGATAAGCTCACCAGCTTAAATATAAACCCTATGTCAGTAGAGGGTTGCAAACCAGACCAAGGACAGAACAGACATGGTCAGACATGCTGCAGCCATGTCAGACTACAAACCAGATATAACTGGCATCCCACAAGGCTTGGTCCTGGGATCTCCCTCGTCTGGTATATATGTCCCATAGGTACAGGCAAACATGGAAGGACTGTGTCTGAACATGTTTGCAGAGGACTACAAACTGCTCACCATATATGATCCACCAGCTGACACAAGCATCCCACAAAAGGGCCACATAGAAACAGACAACTGGTGCCATAGCCATGTCAGCAAGCTAACTGCAGAAAAGTGTATAGTCAACCCCCGTGGATATACAGTAAGTGCTCACCAATTACCACATAGGTGTTAACCCATTATGTAGTTAACATGTAATGAGAGACCTTGGGACACAAGGTGATAGATATCCTGCATTGGACAAACATGTGCTGTAGTGTTTACAGAAACATACCATATACCCACCTAATCATGAAGGTTGTCAGATCTAGATAAGGGGAGGTCATTGTGGCTCTGCAGTCATCCTCCATCAGCGGTACAATTGACTACAATAGCCCCTGTGGGATGTACCTCAGCAGACACCTCCATCAACCGTAAAGCCCCCAACAGTACCTCACCAGGAGTATCAAAGAGCTTGCACAGATGCCATGTGTTGCCTGTGTTGCTGGTATCAATAAACATGCTGCACCTTGTACAATCTGAATGGCAGTGAGCTATGCACTTGAGAGACCTGAACCCCAGCACTGACTTACATAGGACAAGCTGTACTGCATGATCCATAACATAGAAGCCACCCCCACCCATGAGTGAACTCCCAGTACAGGCTACCCATAGAGTCACTTATCAATTTTCCTCAATAGGAATCTTGATGAGTGGATGAGAGATGGTAGCTTTATCCTGGGTATCACTGTCATGTCACAGGTAGACAGAGGCACAGTATACTAACCATTACATATGTCATGGCAAACTCCACTTACAATGTGTGTTGAAGGACAAACACACTCTCCAACTAGCATTAGACATGGACTAGGGCACATCACTAGTGTTTGCAAATGTACACTTACATTGTGGAATACACTACCAATGTTGGACAAGCCTGGTTTAAGTAGTTCATATCTGAACAGAATGCAACATGGTCAGATGTACACAACTGGCCCCTAACCAGGCTGTTGTGCTCACTATCGAAATGTAAAGCAGTGATAGCACTAAAGCCCAGGATACTGTCCACCACAGTCAAAGTACTACCAGTACACCATACAGTACTACAGTGTTAGGTCAGTGTGAAAGGATGTTGACAACTGTATGCAAAGTATCCCATGCAAACACTGCAGCTACAGTATAATCCTGTTGTGTTCACACACAAAGCAGTTGTACAGTAACTACACAACATGACACACAACACACAACCATAAACGGGTGATATTTGTTGAAGTTCACACTCATCCACAAATGTGGTGGGCTGCACAGTTCAACATATGGAATGCTCACACTGGGCATGCTCACACACTTTGATAAATGAGACATATGTCAGACAACATGCCATGGGAAGGCTGAACTGGGCATGCTCACACACTTAGGCCAAATCTCAGTTTAGCAGTTGGACACACATATCTGGTATTTTTACGTGTTATTCCAGGAACCAACCACATTACAGCAGTCTGCCCAGTGCACACAGTTAAATGACTACAGAGACATACGTGATATAGTGGATCCCTCCCATATGCAAACATCTTCCACAGATGCACAAGTTGTTCATACAAACAGGGAATGCTATGGCAATAAAGATGTGCAAACAGTCTATCAGCAACAAATAATGTGCATTTGACAATTAAACATATGGGTGTAGAGGTCAACACTAGGCTGTTTGCCCTAGGGAATGACAGCTTAGCCAGAGTGTGCTTGGCGTCTGCCTCCCCACAGGATGCACATTCCCCTTTCTAAACACCGATGATGTCAGCACCCTATAAGTACAGCAGGAGAAAAAAAACCTCACAGTAATGCGAATAGTGCACTCCGCTAATGCGTCTGTCACAAGTGTCATAACATAGTTAGGTAGGGGTTTGAATCCTGCAAATGCTCAGTGTGTGTGAGTGGGGTTTGTGTGTGTAAGTCTGTGGGAGAGAAATGTCCCTTTTGGCAACTGGGAAAACACACTACAGGATGCACATTCCCCTTTCTAAACACCGATGATGTCAGCACTCTACAAGTATAGCAGGAGAAGGGAAACCACCCAGTAATGTGAATAGCGTGCTCTGCTAATGCGTCCGTCTCAAGTGTCATAACATAGTTAGGAAGGGGTTTGAATCCTGCAAATGGCAAGTGTGTGTGTTTGTTTGAGGGGGAGTCGTGTGTGTGCAATTTTGTGTGAGGAAAATGTCCCTTTTGGCAACTAGGAGAACAGACTACAGGATGCACATTCCCCTTTCTAAACACCGATGATGTCAGCACTCTATAAGTATAGCAGGAGAAAGGAAACCTCCCAGCAATGTGAATAGCGCTCCGCTAATGCGTCCGTTTCAAGTGTCATAACATAGTTAGGTAGGGGTTTGAATCCTGCAAGTGTGTGTGTTTGGCTGAGGGGGATTAGTGTGTGTGCAATTGTATATAAGGGAAGTGTCCCTTTTGGCAACTAGGAGAACAGACTACAGGATGCACATTTCCCTTTCTAAACACTGATGATGTCAGCACCCTATAAGTACAGCAAGAGAAGGGAAACCTCCCAATAATGCGAATAGCACACTCTGCTAATGTGTCCATTTTGAGTGTCATAACATAGTCAGATAGGGGTTTGAATCCTGCAAATGACAAGTGTGTGTTTTTGGCTGAGGGGGGTTAGTGTGTGTGAGGAAAATGTCCCTTTTGGCAACTAGGTGAACAGACTACAGGATGCACATTTCCCTTTCTAAACACTGATGATGTCAGCACCCTATAAGTACAGCAAGAGAAGAGAAGCCTCCCAATAATGCAAATAGCACACTCTGCTAATGTGTCCATCTTGAGTGTTATAACATAATCAGATAGGGGTTTGAATCCTGCAAGTGTGTGTGTTTGTCTGAGGGAAATGTCCCTTTTGGCAACTAGGTGAACAGACTACAGGATGCACATTTCCCTTTCTAAACACCGATGATGTCAGCACTCTATAAGTATAGCAGGAGAAGGAAAACCTCCCAATAATGCAAATAGCGCGCTCTGCTAATGCATCCATCTCAAGTATCATAACATAGTTAGGTAGGGGGTTGAATCCTGCAAGTGTGTGTGTTTGTCTATGGGGGGTTAGTGTGTGTGAAAGAAATGTCCCTTTTGGCAACTAGGAGAACAGACTACAGGATGCACATTCCCCTTTCTAAACACCGATGATGTCAGCACTCTATAAGTATAGCAGGAGAAAGAAAACCTCCCAGTAATGCGAATAGCGTGCTCTGCTAATGCGTTTGTTTCAAGTGTCATACCATAGTTAGGTAGGGATTTGAATCCTGCAAGTGTGTGTGTTTGTGGGAGGGGGGTTAGTGTGTGTGCAATTGTGTGTGAGGGAAATGTCCCTTTTGGCAACTAGGAGAACAGACTACAGGATGCACATTTCCCTTTCTAAACACTGTTCAGCTGAAGGCCATGGCTCTGGCACAAGTTGTCTGTTTCTATGATGCCCCTTTGGAAGATGCTTGTGTCGGCTGGAGAGTCGATTATGGTGGCCAGTTCGCAGTCATCTGCATATTTGGTCAGCCACAGTCCGTCCTTGTTGGCCTGTACCTCCAATAAATATGTACCAAACAAGAGAGATCCCAGGACTGAGCCTTGTGGGACACAACTCGTAACTGGTTTGGAGTCTGGCATGGCTCCAGCAATTCTAACCATGTGGGTTCTGTCCTTGAGCCACTGTGCAATCCATCTAGTGACATAGGGGCTTATATTTAAGCTGGTGAGCTTCTCTAGAATGCCCAAGTGGGGTATTGTTGTAAAGGCTTTTGCGAGGTCCAGGAAGGCTGTGTGAACCACCTTCCCCTCGTCAATGGCCTTGGTGACTGTTTCAAAGAAATCAACCAGGTTAAACCTGGTAGTGCTGGTGTGCTCTCAGTAGCCCTGAACCAGGCATCTGTTACTGCACAGATATCGATGTTCTCCATGCCAAGGAGAGTTTCGGGTGCATGCATCTGGAGGTTTAGACTTCTGGCATTGGGTAGCATTACTCTTAGTTTCTTATCCCTTGTGATACCTATGAAGGTGGGTTTGTCATTTGAGCCTTGCCTAACATAGGCACTATGGGGGTAGCAAGAGCCTTTGCCAATATCTGAAAGCCCAGGAGTGACAGGTGCAGGCCATCCCTAGCAAAGCAGGTAGTTCAACAGAAGATGAATATGTGAAGGTGTAGTGCCTGTGATTAGTTAGCAGTAGCATATATGACTGCTCACGTGGACACATGCCAGGTAAGTCATATGCACTGTGTCACAGGCAATGTACATGTGAACAGGACAAACAGTGACATCCTGTCAAGTGGGACATGGACATACATATAGTAAGCTATGCAGATGGCACTAGGAGTCCACAGAAGCTCTATAACTATGCATTGCAGGTGTGATCAGTATTCCAGGGTAATTGCAAGCAAACATGCATGCAAACAAAGCTACAGTAAACAGGGCTGCATGTAGTCCATTGTACAACAAACAAGCTGTACCACTTCCAGTAGGTAACACTGCAAATATGCAGGCACTATGCACATGTACATGGAAATACACGGGTCAGATGGCTAGGGTCCAGTCTCAGCGCACACAAGTGTACAGACCATGTACTGTCAGGATGTACAATAACTGGATGGAAACCCATGTGCTCATACCTGCAGTAATACACATGTCAAATAACAGACACTGAGCCTTCACTCAGTGGTTCCATACTTAGTAGGATGTATGCTACCTGGCCTGCCACCACAGTATCCCTGACATATATGGGGACTCTCCCTCCTGTGACAGTTAGTTTTGTGTGTTGTGGCTGTCTAGCATGGTATGAGATGTGAGCATGTAGTGCTAGGGTGCTCCTGTGTGTCCTGTACCAGTTGTGTAGTACTGCACACATATCAACATCCTCAAACATCTGCTTTGCAGAGTCCAGTGTGGGAAACATGCCACATGCAATTTACATGTCCATCATTGCGTATTACTACATTCATTACCTTATCCCCTGTGCTGCCTATGTATGTAGCCTTCTGTTGACATCATTACCAACAGTATGCCAACATGTGCAGATGATACACTATGGTAATTACCATGGGTGTAGACAACAGTACATGACAATCACACACTTACTGCATCAGGCATGCTGTGATATACCCACAATTAATTCAGCACACAGTACTGTTAACAACATGATTCTATTACTACACATCTATGTGGTCACCCTGTGCATCAGCAACATGTTAACCTGTACCTGCACAGTTGTTACAGATTGCAGGAGGTGGCACAGTTTCATCATATGCACAGGGTGTGAACTTGGTATGCCTGAGTCAGCCACCGATACCACCGATTGACATGTATGTGTATGTGTGTTGGTGAGGGACAGCAGTAGAAGGTGGGGCAATGTTGATGCAGTGTGTGCGTGTATGCGGTAGCCCTAGGTGTTGTCAATTTGCATGTGTGTATGGATGCACACAGTTCCACCTCATGGCTACCATATACTGGTGTTTGTGGACAGCCACAGACTGTACCTGCCAGGTCATACAGATCAGTGTCTCTGGCCACGGACATGGTACCTGTGCCTTGCAGGAGTGCTACGGACCATATCCAGTACCAACCCAGACTGGGGACTGTCATCAGAAGCAGGTGTTCGTTGACTGGACACAGATCCCTGTCAGGCCTGGCCAGAGCCACGTGCACGTGGTCTCCTGGGGCGGTCTGATGACAGCACAGACCCAGCATTGCTGGGGCTGCTGCTGGCACTACGGGGGCGGCCGTGGCCCTGTTGTCGTCTGCGATGACTGCCAGCTGCTGCTGTTGCTGGCATACGGCCACGTCGATGCCTCAACCACCCACCATCGCCCTGGCTCATGGACATGTAGTTGTGGAACCGGTCTAATATGTCCCCACAACGTCTGTCTATGACATCGGTGAAATCACAGATGGCAGCCGCAATGTCACGCATACTGTCAGTCATGGCTGTGCGACATGCTGTCAGCTCCCTCAGACCCTGTCTGGTGTACCATTCCATACGTGACTGTGCCTGCATGACAGCCTGAAACATAGCTGAGATTGTAAGACCTTTGTGGGCACGTCTGACAGAGGCAGTATGCCCACGGATGCTCCCACGAGAACCCCTGGACATCTGTCTGTGTGGTACCATCTCTGGGCCATGCCCATGGCTGCTGTGTGGGGAGGCATGTGCCACAGATACCACATTACCCTGGTCAATGCCCACTGTATGCTGTCCATCACCTAGGGACATTGGTGACAAAGGGTGTATTGGCAGGATAACTGTGCGCATTGATGGGGTCGACAGCTGTGTACTGTCAATCGGCTGACCAATGGTGGACCCTGGCATACCTTCCTGTGCCATTACACAGATGTCATCATTATCAGTACCCACGGCACCTGATTCAGGTTCCCTGCTACATGACACCAGAGCAGCACCAGAACCTGTGGGAGGGAAACAGGAAACACAGTTTACAATGTCTACACATTACCAGTGATGCACACATGCACACATGCACACATGCACAGGTGCACACATGCACAGGTGCACACATGCACACATGCACAGGTGCACACATGCACACATGCACACATGCACACATGTACACATGCACACATGCACACATGCACACATACACAGGTGCACACGTGCACAGGTGCACACATGTACACATGCACACGTGTACACATGCACAGGTGCACACATGCACACATGCACACATGTACACATGCACACATGCACACATGCACACGTGCACACATACACAGGTGCACACATGCACACATGCACACATGCACACAGTTTCACACAATTGTACAGTACTCAGTATGCGTGATATCAACATACAGACACAGACACACCTACATGCATACAAAGAGCACTACTGAGTGAGCCAAATAGTACTATTACTATCAAAACTATTACAGGAATTGTTAATACACACTCACCAGCATGGATAGGCTGCATTGCTGTTATACCAGAGGGACCTGCAGACGTGAAGAAACTAATGTCAGTGGGCACAACTGTGCCATTGTTACTGAGTATGATACAGGTCAGTAGTACAACAGTCACCTTTCACAGGCCAGCTGCTAATATTGAGGATATCACACTTGCACATTAAATACTATGGTGACAGCTACAAACCAAGGACACACCTCACACATGCATTAACTACCAGTGTACACAATAGTCAACTATACATATGGCATATTACCTGCACGTTCACTGTCTTGCTGTTGCGTGGCTCCAGCCTCCATCATAATGCATGTCTGCTGCTGTTGTTGTTGCTGGCGGACTGGAGCCACTACACTCATGAGTAGTCCCTCCAGTCTGGTGAGCGGGGGATGTGTAGCCACCCCACCACCTGTGGCGACCTGTTGCCTGTGGATATCCGAAGCACGCTGACGGACATGTCTGATTAAATCACTGCAGTGATGTCGTACCTGCTCATATGTCCTATTATGCGTGCCTATGTCATTTACCCGACGGACAAGGTCTTGCCACAGTGCAGCCCTCTCCTGCTGATTCTGGCTGGTGCGGGAAAAGAGTATTGCGTAATCCCGCACCAGGCTCTGGTGTATCTCCTCATCCTCAGCTGTGGAGTAAGTGGGATTCCGTGGGTGGGCCATGTACCTGAGAAAGAAAATAACCTGATATCAGCAATATATGTCAGCAGAATTTGGCACACATACTACACATGCTACTCGACTGTTATGATACAACATATCTCACATATATAGCATCTGTCTGCCTATTGGTGGATACACATGTAAATGGCCAGGTATCAGTGCTCAGCCAGCAACTGTGCAACAGTACCTGGCACACTCCATACGACATACTACCAAACCCCAGCAGTCAGAACACTGATTCAGGTCAAGAGCACCTCCTCACTCTGGGGGTTTGTATCTAGGTACTATATGGCCTACATCATCAACTACTGTGAGCTGACCACACACTGATTACCCTGGATATACATATCCCACCTCCACCACCAGCACAAACGACTATAGTGAATAACATTACAGATGCAAACTTTACACTTTGTAACAGTGACATGGTATCCTTTCAGCCCACTGGGCCAGTGGCAGATACAACCCACAATGCTGACCCCTACACAATTGCTTTCTACAGACATCTCCGAGAATGCATGGATCATGCAATCCCATATATGACCAAGACACTCTCCACAAAGGGACAGCATCCTGTCTGGTGGACCCCAGCCATAGACAGATTGTATTACAGAAGATGGAAGCTACTGCAAGACAGAGCATAATTCCATAAAGGGAGGGCATGTCTGAGCAGGACTAGTAAGGATCTATTTTCCATCATGCAAACATCCATGGGCAACTTTGAGAGGGAAATCAAGAGGGACACTACAGATAACCAGAAGGCCTTCTTCAGTTATGTTAGCAACCTGGTCAGGATCCATCCTCTATGCCCATAGTTAGTACACAACAACAAATATTTCACTGACACCACAGATGTTGACAACATTGTGGCAGACAGGTTCAGTGCAGGTGTCACCCCGCCCTCTCCCCCAAAATAAGACATAGTTATCCCAGCTGACTGTAACCTCCCTGTCATCACAGATGTCCAGGTGAGAGCCACCCTCAGGACAGCAGAATACACAACATGAATGGGACCTGATGATATCCCCAGTTGCATGCTACATAAACTCTGACAGGAGCTAAACACACATATAGAAGTTCTATGTAACACTAGCCTGACTACAGGATATGTACTTGTACACTGGCGCACAGCAGCAGTGGTTCCACTCCACGAAGGAGGCACCTCAACATACCAATACAATACAACACAATACATTACATTACAATACAATACTATACAATATGGTATTGCTCCTGGGACTACAGCAGTGTACTGTTCTGCTACCCTGACCATTGTGACACATGTGGTGTGATGGTACCTGCTGCTGTCACACAGTTACACAGGGTGACACATATGGCATATTACCTATCTGACTAACATTCAGCAGGGGTATGTGTGACATGTACTCATGGGGAGTCTTGCTTCTTAACACTGTGTGGTTTATTGCAGGGTATGTCTTATCTGTGGGTAGGAACTTTTACCTCCACATGTGCACTCTATTGCAGTGGCACGGACGACACACAGCAGTCATTTAGGTTGTGGATGGTGTGAGGTGTTACTATGGTTGTTGGACATCTGTCATGGGTGTGACTTAAATATGTAAATCCGGGAGTGGTAACCTCTATGTGGGTAGTATATGTGTACTCTGTGATGTTGTCAGTCACTGTGCATTGGTAATGTGTTTGAGTGCATTGTCACAGTGTTGTACATGTCACTGTGTCCTTCTCCATATCTGTAGCTGTCATGTGAGGTCCATACCATGGCATCCATTATGTGGTGTGGAGGGGTACACCGCCTACATGTCCATAGCTGACACACCATGTTCGCTGACACATACCATGTGCAGGTATTCCAGGGATAGTGTGCCACTGTGAATATTATTGGGGCCACTATTGTACACATTTATGACCCTGTTCACCCCTGACACATGCAGTGGTGGGCAGCCAATCACATATCTGGTGGTTACTGGTGTAGGTGATTTGGAATGTGGTATGGTACTCCGGTTTTGACACTGGTGTTCACTCCATGCCTTTGTCACCAGGCACCTGTTGCAATACATCTGTACACATGTGCCTCACTCAGAATTTATATACATCTCTCTCTCTCTCTCTCTATATATATATATATATATATATATATATATATGTATATAGATATATCTATATGTATATATATATATATATATATATATATATATATATATATATATATGTCTGTATACATATACACATATATATATATTGGTGTACATATATTGCTATAGATGTGGAGGGGGGGTACAGAGGGGGTGAGAGTGACAGAGGGGGTGGGACAGGGTGTGTTGAAGGTCGTCATATACAGTCATACCTGTAGATAGTCAGATCAGTCTGTCTATGTATATGTATCTACATATATCTATATCTGTATGTGTGCATTACATATATATGTTTGTACAATATTCTATCTACATCTGTCTATGTATTCCTACATCTCTCTCTCTATGTATGTATACATATATGCATGTCATATATATATATATATATATATATATATATATATATATATATATATATATATATACATACATACACACACATACATATGTTGACATACATACGTATCCATATGATAGACAGGTATATCAACATGTTTGTCTACCATACTGTATACACACACTAACATACTGCTAAACATACATAACTGTGAAACCTACTTTGTACATGGCACTACAACCTACAATCAACCAACATTGATATGTGCACATAGATACTCTCACATACAAATGTATGTACAGCCTTCACTGATAGTTGCTGTATGTCCCCTGCCCTTTACACATCTTCATATACATATGGATGCAGACCAATGACACATATGGAGGGTTCACAGTATGTAGACCTTTATAGTATTACTTTACATTACCTGTGTTTGTCACAGCTGCTTGTGTTGCCGTCTGGTTCTCTGTCCTGCTGCTCCACTTCCCAGTTGTCAGCTTTCAGGTGGCTGTTGCTGAACAATTTGTTTGTGTCTGCTTAATTGCAATTTTCTCTGTCTCTGTCTCTGTCTCTCTCTCTCTCTCTGTCTGTCTCTCACGTCCTTCTCAGGGTGCAATGAAAGTATTGCATGTGTGGACTGGGAGTACAGCATACTTTTGTAGGTATCTGCATATGCCCATGTGATGGCCTCTGCACCAATTGTTAGCCAGCATTTGCTAATTGCATGCAGCCAGTTGTGTACTGATTGCAGTTCTCACTGTGACTTCAGAACAGTGCTATAAAAAGGTATGTGAGATAACCGTAGCCCTTTCAGATTTTAAGGGCAGGGACCATGCTGGTATGCTGTGGACAATGTTCTGTGAGTGTACAGGTTGGTATCTCTCTCAAATTTCCAGCTGTGTTGTAGACTAACATTCCTCCATACATTTTTCCAGTTTCCTGTACTAACTGTGTATGTACACTGACACCTACAACTACTACTACTGTTAATGTGTGTGTGTGTGCTTTCCTTTCACTTTTGTTTGCACTTTGTTGCTAAGGCTTCAATATTTGCCCTTTATAGTCACTACTTGTATGCCTGCTAGGTGTCCTGACTGCAGTGTGCTGCTGTAGCTTTCCTATTTTCCATGTACATTCACACCTTGGAATGCTTGCTATATCTGCTAGGGTGTTACAGCATGCTGTGTGGTCTGGCCATGGTGTGGGCCTTGACATCTATTAGGGTATTTGAGTATGCTGCTGAGCAGGCCCCAGAGACTCTCAGGTTCATCTGTTATCTGCCTCATGGAATGGTACATATCAATGGGGTACACCCATTAAATTGTCTGGTATGCTGCAGTTGTGAATGTGGGTTAGCATGAGCATATGTATTACTACACTTATTCTGCCATGCAAGTGGTGGATACTTTCAGGACTCCATAGTTACCATTGCATGTGTTGTTACACCTTTCTGCCTACTGTTTATACATTTCACATGGGGTCTGTGGGGCATCCCTGTAAGTCATTCACTGTTGGTATGTCTAGGCTCTTAACTATTAAAATATGGTGGTGTCAGACCTCTCATGTGTACAATTATTTGCAGGTTGTCCACATTACTGCCTCATATTTTGGTCAATATCTCATGCACAGCTTTTTCTGGCAAATCACTCTGGGCTCAGGTCGGACTATAGTGTGAAACATTAAAGTTTCAGACTTCATACCCTTCCAAACATCCCACAAAATGCAGACCCTGTTACTCTCTGAACTGTCTGCATTTGTTGTAACATTATTTGTAATGTGTCCCTGGTTTTGGGCCTTTGCTCCACATATTTTATTACTTGGTCCAGATGTGTTCCTGTAAGAGGTTGTGGGGTATGGGCAGTGATTATCCTGCTGTGAGTATGTCTGTGGCTTGCAAGGTGCTATAGTGACATTATTACCTACTAGCTACCAACTAGCATGGCTGTTTCTGTTCACACACTACTATTATGGAAATCCACTAGTTTTGATAGTAATTCTAAATGGCATGCTTTGTGTACTTCACATCTATATTCCCTTTACATTCATTCCTACTATTACATGATATATTTACTTTAGCACAATGTTCTTGTATAAGATTCATGGCTTAGTGGTAAGTCATGCAGACTATTGTTTCCAAGGTCCTGGGTTCAGGACTGCCAGTGGGATTTTATTTTGCTTCTGAACTGACTACAAGACCTGTCAATCAAAGTGACTAAGGCACTTTTAAGCAGTTGTAACCGGGTTAGCGCTGGTTTGCGCGGAGCTCACACATGAGCACTGGCGTTTAGCTCCGCGCACACAAGCGCACACCCGCTTACAACCACTTAAATGTGCTTACTCTTGCGCACACCCGCGCTATTTTCTTTGAAAGAAAAGAAAATGGGGAGACAGGAAAGTGGTGAAAAAGGGGTCACAAAGAGGGTAAGACAGTAGGGAAACAAGCTTGGGATGTGCAGGAGGGATGTAGGTAAGGCCCATAGCTGCCCATTTCTTCATCAGCAACAGCTGTGCATATGTATGCAATTTGGTGTGACATTTGAAACTTTCCACCCCTGAGAGAGGTGTCAGGACAACAATAATACTTGTTGTACAGCCAATTGTAATTGATAGGTTCCATGTCCAGCAGACGTGTGCGGAATGGGCAGCTATGTATGGGGCGTAATTTTTTGTGGGTACAGAGTGCCCTTTTTTTTCAGGTGAGAGTGGTATGTCAGGTGAAGGAAGTCAGTACAGCTGGGGAGGTAGGTTGGGTAGGTAAACAGACAAGACAAACAAGACGCATACAGGGGCGGTGTATGACATGTGTGGGGGGGGTTACACAATTGACGGGGACGGAGGTTTGGATATCCAGAGCCCATGAGCCCACAGATGGCAACAGTGGAACTGATATCCCCACCCATAGGCAGTTGCCACTGTTCCTTTACTGCCCAGGACGGGGCTGTGCTGGGGGCTGTGTAGGCGGGGCAACAGGCATGCCCGTTAGTTGTGCCACCCGTGCCTCGAGCTGGCGTAGGGGCTCGAGAACAGAGTCCCAAATCTCCCTACGCACCACAGTCCAGACGCTACGGAGGATGAGTGGTGGTTCTCCTCCGGCCACACTTGCAGAGGGGGGGGGTGAGCCCCATCCCCTGCCGCGCTTCCAGCCGCAGGTGGCACAGGGCCACCGGAGGAGGGTCCAGACTTGGCACTAGTGCCAGGTGCACTCGCCAGCTGAGGTGGGAGAGGTGGGTCCGCTGGAACCCGCCTTCCCTGTCGTCCTATGTTTTGCATTATGTCATGACAGTTTGGGTTAGTGACATATAATACCATTCACAATTAGTTGTAACAGCATGCATTAGTATTCCCATTAACCAAACACAGAGATATTCACACCATTGAACAGCGTGCATAACACATGCATAATTTGAACAGAAATACACAGTCCAACAACATGCAGGGTTAATTGATGACAACAGAACATCAAGTGTGGATGTATGAACAGGGCCGATGCATCAACGGACATGCAAATATATATGACCCAACAGGACAAACGTCCAGGGGTGTTAATTGTGATTGCACATACCATTTTCACGTGGAATGGGTTATATGTGTTTATAGGGTGGGGTAAAGAAAGTAATATTAACACCTTCGAATAATAATACATATGCTGTACATTTCTAATAGCTACAGTTATATACACACTACTGTTCTGACTACAGTTTCCTATATGATAACTATTTCAACTTGGTGATAGGACTGTTACTGCAACATCAATATACATTTTATGGTTCTTCATACACATTCATATCTAGCTTTGTTCAGCTACATCATCCTGCTACATTTGCTTTATATAGCTGTAGACAAGTGTGGATGTTTGGTATATCAGACAATCATCCTATCTGCATATTGCAGACTGAGAGCAACATATCCAGATTTTGGGATACACATTCCAGATGCAGCAACACTTTGAACAGATTTTGCTGTTTGGTTTTGAATCTCACATGCATTTCATTCTGTCTTGACTGCAGTATACTTTATTCAGGGGTTATTACTACTGTATTGCTGGATTCATGACACTTTCTCACACTCTCTCACTTGCTTTCATTTTACTATTCAGGATGGTACTTACTTCTAGGCTTTATTGACATGTTTTACCTGTAGTTATTACAATCCTTTCCAGCAGTCTCACTTCTGTCATGTTTCAGTATTTCCACAGGGATATATTTCACACGTGATTTCATCATCTTCTGCAGCTATACTTTTCAGCCTGCTGCAGGTTGTGTACTATTTTCTTACAGGTAGGGCATTTTTATTTCAGAATATATGTCAGACAGTTTCATTTTTCGGTTTAACTTACAGGCTGCATCACACTTCTGTAATCAAGCAATACTTGCATACACTTTCACACTGTTACTTGCAGATTTTATTCCTTACTGACTACACTGCACTCTTTTGCTGACTGTCATACTTTTATATTTCTTTACAGTTACTGGTAGTGGATTACTGACCTGCCTGATGGCGCAACCGCACCAGCCTATCGCTATAGGCTCTGCGGTTCGCAGAACGGACACCTGCAGCTGTAATATAAATGAAGTAATATTGGAATACACATCTCCATAATATCAGCTAGTTTAATTTCTTACATACATAATTAAATGTTACTTACTCAGTAGTGGGGCGTTGGGTGTTTGCCGGGCCTCCTGGATCCAAAGGTTCAGTTGGTCCTGCTTGCGTCTCTTCAGGTCCGCATGGTGGTGACAGACCTGCTCACCAGTCCTTGGAATCCCTGTGGCACTAGTGAGATCATGAGCCAACCGGTCCCACGCCTCGGCCCTGTATGCTCCCCAGAGGACCTGGCCCTGCATGAGTTGGGCCTCATGATTATGGACTAGGAGCCAGACCTTGTACCTGGACTCCCCAACACCCCACCTCTGTGCTCGAAAGCAACTACCCTCTCCTACTCCTGTCATTCTGCCTGCAGGTCAGTTCTACAATTGTTTATGCTGTGTATTCCCGCCTATGGGGCTTATATAGTCCGTTTTTCCCGCACATATCTGTGATTGGCCATTTTGGAATTGTATCAACTTCAGTAAACCTGCATTGTCATGCTCCAGTTTGTATTCATTCCTACATATTAGCTATTATTGCATTGCTAGGTACTGCTGTCATGGCTTAGTGGTTCTGTACCTTGACTATGGTGTATGGTATCCTGGGTTTGAATCTGGCCACTGCTTTTTATTTTTCATGACTGTCTAGACATGCTGAGGGGTGTGTCTGTGTAAAGGCAGTTTTGATACGGCTTGCTCAACGTTGCCCGTCGGTTAGCTTGTTTGCGCGGTGCGCAGCTCCGCGCAAACGTGGTACGCTGCTTTAAGCCTCATTTGGCTATTGGCACGCATATTACGCTCAGCTCAGTTAGGGGCACATAGATTTAGCGTGTTAGACCACTGTTCAGCTACGGGCACTCATTTTGCACCAGTTAAACCACTGCTCATCTACGGGCAGATGCACTCACTCTGTTAAACTGTAGCTCAGCTATGAGCACATCTGGCATTTTTTATTCTTTTGTTACCTCACATGTCTTCAATATAAATGGGCTATTTCATTACATTTTACATAAATTGGGGTTTTATGTGTACATATTTGTCAGGGACTTGTTTCCTGCTTATTTTGCAAAAAAAAAAAAAAAATTGGTGTTGTGGGGGCTTGAACCATGAATGCCTGCTCTTCAGCCACCATCTCTACCACTACACTATTGCTTCTTGGCTTATCTTGCATATTTAGTTCTTATATGCTTTCCCACTGACTGCTAACTGTAGCTGCGCTACGGGCACGCCCGCGCAAACGACCGCACTCACGGTTAAACATCTTTACAATTTAAAATAAAAATATAACATGTTCATTTATATATTTTATGTTCATAGTCTGTGGGGGCATGTGTTGTGTTGTGTTTATTCACATTTCCGTGGACTCTGTTGTGGGTGTTTACTTTGGGCACTTTTACACTTCTGGGGGCGTGTCCGCTTGCAGGACTCGGCCTACGGACACGCCCCCTACTGTCTTACACGGACCGTGTTAGACTTAGGTGTGATTCAGCATGCTCTCATGAATATGCAAAGTATGCTGACATTACTCCGTTTAACTGCAGCCTCCGTGTAAGAGTTATAACTCTTACACGGAGGCTTCGTGAATCCTTGCCATAGTGTTCCAAATGCTTGGGCAGACTTATGGAAAGAGGGTTTTGATAAGGGTTTGTCCACAAGAATGTAGACCACAAGAACCTTCTTAAATGTAAAGCAACTGGCCTGAAGCACAAATGCTGAGACCAAAGCTAAACATGCTTAGAATAACAGATAAATGTAATTAGGTTACTAACAAGCAGTAATAAATGTGCCAGAATAAAAGCACTTAAACACTTGCACACAGCAAAAATAAGGTAATAAAGTATGTCGTATCTTTCGGCTTTTACAGAAAAAGCAGCTGAATAAAGTGTCATTTTTTTTCTTTTAGGTGGAGAGGGAGGAAACAGAAGATAGTTCAAGATTAGGGATCTCTCTCTACTTAGTATGCTGAGCTGATGAGATAGGGTAGTGAGGAGTGTTCAGAGTCAAAGAAGATAGGGGGGTAGTCCTACCCAAATGTTCTCACTGCACTAAGTTGAGTGATCAGATGAGATTGGACTGGGAGCAGTGACTAAAATCAGATTTGCTGCAGGGGCAGGCAATTTCAAAGCCACTAAGTTTAAGACTACAGCCGCACTTAGGAGGGAAGGCTGGAAAAACAAACAGTGCAGACAATAGGACAGAGACAATTAAGCAAATATATAAATAATAAAGCAAATATATAAATACAGCACAGTGCAAATTGAGTTGCAAAAAAGTGTACTTATCAGTCTGGAATATCAGATGGTAGATAATAGCATCCAACTCAGCCAGGAGAATTTAGCTATATCAGCTCTGCACAGATTCATAAAAGTGAAGTTTGTACTGAAAGTGCAGCACAGAAAATACACTTCAGGCAATGAATGACTAACACCTAAGATGGGCTGGCTTAACTGTGGTGCTCACTGAGATTCCTCTTAAAAAAACAGGCTAGTCAAAAATCTACTTTGTCATGGGAGACAGCAATACTACATAATTTCAAAAATAATTTCTCCCCGGGCCTCTGTTGGAAATGGACATGCATCCAGTCGGACTATCCCGGTCAACAAATGTAAAATAAAAAATAAAAAAATAATAATACTCTCAACAAACACATTATAATAACATTATGCACCCTATTCAAATTTTACATAGCTAAAAACTGGATGGATAGATCCAAATTATCTTGGTCAGAATACAAGAACATGGCAAAAAAGCATATATTGGCTAAGAGACTTTACACAAAAAGTCAAAAGAACCAAATATATTATCAAAACTATTGCAAAGCTTTAATTGATATTCTATCATAAATGACAAAACAAATGTAAATACATATGGATAGTAAACACACATTTTACTGAAAAGTAGTAATTCCATTAACTAAGGTAACATTTTTTGTAGATTTGTGATTTAGGTTGGTGTTAAGCTTCAAGTTATACTCTCATTTGTTACCATAATGTACAAGTGAATTGTTGTCTTAGAGCAATATCCTGACGAAGCCATAACATAAGCATAACTTCATGGTAATTCATTATTGTAAACTTAGCACATCTGATTGTATTTAGAACAGTGTGTTTATACCTAGTTTAATAACTTGCCCATGTCAAGCAATGTGTAACATCAACAGTTTCCTATGTTGTGTTCTGTTTATCCTTTTCTTTCTTAAATTTATGAGTTAAAAATATTCAATAAAAAGATATTAGAGAGAAAAAGATGGGCTGGCTCAACAACCCCCCCCCCACCTGAAACTAGCTTCTCAGCTACCCTGAGAATCAAACAGTGCAGACAACAGTTCAGAGACAATAAAACAAATATATTATACACAATATTCTACATTATAGTGATTGCCTGTTTTAGAAACAGAACAAATATTAATGCCAGAATACTTGGAAATGAGAAACCCAAACTATATATTGAACATTTTCATGCTGTAGTATTTGTGATGTATATCTGAAAAAGAAAGAATAGGAAATCCAAAATTATAATCTTTTAGATGATGGAGACAAGAATGTCGGAGTTGCTGGAAGAGTTTAAAGTGGCTTTTTAGTGCTGAGCTTTTGTGTACTGAGTGTGCTGGAATCTTACTGTGTTAATTGGATTTTGTTTTATAGTGGCATTTTAGTGCTCAGCTGTTGTGTACCAAGCTTGTTGGAATACTGCTGTGTCAATCAGATTTGGTTTACATATTCCTATTTTTTCACCTGGATTTCGACTATTAACTGGATTTTGTCTACCCTTGCTTCATATTGGGTTTGGACTAGACAGCAGGTTAGTAAATTGAGGTTGACTGCTCTAGATTTTGGGCCTGATTGTTCTGGTTGCTATTTCTAGAGAAAGTGAAGCAATAATTCAGGCCTTGTCTGCTTGAATTGGTTGCTGCTTGTCTTGAATTTTTATTACTAATTGACTGTCTATTGTCTAATATATAATGAGGTTAGCCGTGCGGGCTGACACTTTTTATTGCTGAACTATGGCATACTGATCTTATTGGAGTCATGCAATGCTAAATGGGTTTTGGTTGTATATTTACCCTGTTTCACCTGATTTTGGACCTACAGCAGTAGATTTAACAGCATGCATTAAGTTGTATTTTACTTACAGTATAACAATAATTAATGTCATACTTTTGTTTTGGAATTATTGGATGTGATAACTGTTTTTGTTTTCTTTTTTCACGATGTCCTTCAAGTTAAAACTGAATTGAATGATCTGCTTCATTCACTTAATTGTCAGCCAGTTATGGGTGCCTTCCATAGTTCATATGTATATACCAGGCTAATGACCACTAGGGCCTTTATAAGTTTCATGCAACCCAGATGTGTCCCATCAGTTATATGTTTTATACACTTATATATATATATATATATATATAGGGTGATTGTTGGTTATAACACTGTTTATTGACTGCCTCTGTCCATCAGAGATGTTGGCATCAGACCAGGGGTGAATTTTCATTTTCCCATCCAATGGTCCAAGTTACATTTAAATAAGGTTAGAGAGGGACTTTGTTTTCCATGGATGGGGAGCCTGTTCCAGAGAAAAAGAATTCTCTTAGGATACATATCTCTCTCACCAACATGTCCTATTTGTAAACAAAATTTAGTTCTTTAGATCTAGTAGTTTTGATGCTGTTTGTTTTGTGGATGTGTAAAATGTTAATCAGAGCAGGGTCCAGGGTGCATTGCATGCCAGGCATAGATCACCTCTCAGTAGTCTGTAGGAGACTTAATATAGAGAAAGGGCTTTGAGGTGGTCGACACATGGACAGTCTATTTATATATCACTAAGCTGGGTGAATGTTGAACCATTAATCACCAGTTCGGCATTTGTGTGTGCTGCCTTTGAGGATTCTGGCATAGCTGTGGAAGGCCTTATGGTTATCTTTCACTTAGGATAATATCTTAACCTCAAAGATGGCTTTGCTTGAGCTAATTGACCCCTTTAATTGACTATTTACTTTGATGAAAGAGTTTTTATAGTTCCATAGGTTCACAGGAGATTTCTAGGCTAACGGCTAACCCAGTATATCATCCCTAGGGCAAGAGGATGGCATGGATATGTTTTATCTTTATGGGAATTACCCTTCTGGATTTTTGCCATTTTTTTCCATTTGTTGTATATACTATTTAATTTGGGATATTACCATGGCAGTTTTTCTCTGGGGCTAGATCTGAGCTTACTTCTGGTAGGTACAGCAGCCTCCTTGTAGCCACTGACATGCTTGCACAGAGTTTCTGAGAGCAATTCAGTACAGGTTGCTGTATTCTCTGGGTTTGGAAGGGTACTGAATTTTGACAAGCCATCACTTACTAAAAGGTAATTTCCCTTGGAACAGTTCCTAACTGTTATTGGTTTAATGGGATTACAGAGCTGATTTTTATTTTTAAGGAAATGGCTTAATGGTCGGACGTTACCAGGCTGGACAAGATATGGGGGGGGGGTGCAGCATTCTTTCATATTTGTTAGCATGAATTCTAGTATGGTGAAGCCTCTAGTGGTGTATTCACTGTTTGGACAAGGATGTTTGCATTTACAAAATCCAGAGATCTCCATGCCTATAGATTTGAGGCTATGTAGGATTCACAACCTATAGGTGGATAATTAAAGTCTTACATGAATAAGGTGTTAGTTTGTGTGATATCCCTCCTCTGGGCCAGTAATCAAAGAGCTTGAATCCTCACCACTGACACTAGTGAGGGATATTCACTTGGAATAAAAATAGATACACACAGTATTTCCTGATGCAGCTCTCTGCATCAAGCACACTTTCCGTTAAGAGCATATAAGAAACAGATTCATTAAGGGGTCCGGGTCCCCCCCCCTCTCTCTCTTTCTAGGCCCCCACTAAGACTCCCCACTGACACAGCTGTAGAGAAGATTTCTCAATCAAGTGTCCAATGCAAGTCCTCCACCTCTCTCTTTCTGTGAAACCAGTGCTCTATATCCCTGCTCCACGTAGCTGACGCACACACACACACACACACACACACACACACACACACACACACACACACACACACACACACACACACACACACACACACAGACACACACACACACACACACACACACACACACACACACACACACACACACACACACACACACTCTTTGATTTTTCAGACTCTTGATTTTCACACATACACACACACCTGGGAAAGGCTGGCACAGATTTATTAGCAATGCCCCTCTGCTCAGACTATAAGGTAGTTACTGCCACCAGATACTCCAAAGCCAGCTACTCTAAGGCTCTTTTAAGGATACCAGTTATACTGAGTGAAATTAATAATAATACAAATGGTAATGTTTGACCAATGCATTAAGGCTTTCAGGGGTGGCCACAGTGTCACCAAATAAATATAAGTACTCTGAAAGGTTAAAATATTCTCTAAAGGACCAGCCACAATGAAACATTTAAATATATTTAATAATAAATAACAAAAGAACTTGAAAATACTAAACATCTATTTACAACAAACACCAAAGTTTTGATCACAGGAAATATTAAAATAACATAGATGAATAGATTCACACAGATGCAGAAAAACAGTACTTAACTAATCTCAATAATTTTTCTGAAATATCTAAAGAATTACTTATTCCCTGGTTACTTACTAAAGCAAGGCAGGATTAAGTAGGTGAGAGGTCCTTCTTTGTCAGGTTTCAAAAACAGAGTGCCCTGAGACTTCAGTCTCATCTAGTATTAAAATATAATTTTGGACTGGATTGCAGAATGACATCAGACACATCTGTTAATCTGACTTCTGGTCCCTTAGCACCCCCTTTACTAGCAACTGAATCAGAATCTAGCACATATGTATCAATATTACATACACATAGAGCTTTGCTAAGATCTGTTGCAGGTTCTGGAAGTCATAAAACAATTAGGAGTAGCAATTAGTTCATTGCTAAAGAAAATATAGAAGGCTTCCTAGCACAGATGTTTTGTCTCTGGCTGTATTGAGACCTGTGAGATACAATCTTTAGGGCTTATACCAAGTAATTTAATTTCAAACTAGTTTTCAAAGTTAGCTGGACTAAGATTAACCTACTTTCTTCCAGTAGGTATTGTATCCTCTGTTACAATGTATTCATTTCCGTAGTTACCATACAGTCTGACATACAGGTATACATTTTTTTTCTGCCCAGCAGGAACCTCTGTTGGTACATTTTTTAACACAAGCAACTTTACAAATACATTTTCACAGACACCTGTGCAAATCAGTTTGATATACAAATTACATATAATTCCTTACAAAACTCCAGCTAGCTATGCTGGCATATGTTGCACATCCACTGCCCTAACTCTCCTGGCATAGCTGGCAATACCTCACAACATCATATCTCTCCTCCCTTTGAAGACTCAAGCTAGTTTTTCAAGTGAGCCATGAGAAACGTGGCTTGAGAGAAATGAGCCTGTCTGGGAACACATTAACCCATACCTGCTAACTCTGCTACAGTGCTGCACTGTCATATCATATGCCTGCAGCCCTAGGTTCCACCTTAAGTTGGCATTTGCTGTCTGGCTCAATGTAGCCATGTTTAGGGACTGTGGTCTGTAACTAATAATTTCCTTCCATACAGATAGGTTAGAAATTTTTGCAGTGCCCATACTATGGCTAGACATTCTTTTTCTACAACTGCATAACATTCCTTTCTGGGTTGGAGTCTACATCTGAGATATTCAATTGGATGCTCTTTTCCCTGTGAGAAAACCTGGATGAGTACATCCCCCACCCCATGGTTCAAAGCATACACCTGCCCAACAAATTCTTTGTTGTAATCTGGACTGGTTAACACAAGGGGTCTTCCCAAAGCCACTTTCAGCTTTTGGAATGCATGCTCGCAGGCCTGGGTCCACACTACCTTGTCTGGCCTGTTTTTCCTCATCAGGTTTGTGAGGGGAGCAGCTATTGTACTATAATTAGGAATGAATATTCAATAGTATCCCACTGCCTCCAAGAATGTCTTCACCTGCTTTTTGGTAATGGGTCAGGTCACACCTGAATACCTTCCACTTTGGCAGGTTCTGGCCTGATCTTGCCACTCCCCACTCTATGTCCCAGGTAGGAGACCTCTGCCATACCCACCTGACACTTACTGGGCTTAATGGTCAATCCTGCCTTTTACAGTCTGCCAAGGACCTCCATGACATGCTGAAGGTGCTGATGCTAGGAATGGTTGTAAATGGCAATATCATCCAGGTAAGCAAGGGTATAATCTCCTGCTCCTGCTAGGATATGATCTACCGGTTCCCTATTAGAAGACCAAAGATGCATTCTTTCAAATGCATCTTGGGCAAACTCAAAAGCCTGAAATGGCAAAATATCGAAGCGGCTTTTAAGTGAATTCTTTCCCTGGGAAAGAATTCGCTTGGCCGCTTCATTACTTTGCTGTTTTTGGCACTGTAGTGCGGTCTCTGAGTTGGTATATTTAAGTAGGGGGGTGTGGGGGCACAGCCCCTCACATCGGGGGGTGTTGGAGGCGAAGCCCCCCACTTAATGTAATGTTTAAAGTATGTTTTTTTTTTTTTTGTTGGAACAGTGATTTTTTTCCCTAGGAAAAAAATCGCTGTTCTGACAGTTCGAAATTGTAATCTTTCACTTACATAGGGACAATTAATCACCATTTGCTTTTTTAAGTGCTCAGTGATCTAATATAGACCCGATCTACCAGCCTCTGGAAGGTTGATGGAGCATTTTTCATCCCAAAGAGCATCTTTGTGAACTCGTATAATCTGGAATGAGTCAAAAAGGCTGACGTCTCTCTCTAGCGGTGGGAGTCAAGGGCACCTGACAGTAGTAGCCCTGAGTGAGCTCGATAGTGGTCAGAAACTTAGCCCCACCCAGCTACTCTAAGGCTCCATCTGTACTAGGCAATGGGTAAGCATCTGACTCTGTATGACTAGTTTTCTGTAGTCATCACAAAACCCGGTGCTGCCTTCTTTATTTGGTACTAGCACCACTGGGGTGGCCCACGGAGTGCTGGAATTCTGGATTACCTCCACTTCCAACATTTTCTATATCTCCCCCTCCAAGTCCATCTAATTCTCTCAGGCACCCTGTAAGGGGCCTGCATGATAGGCCTTTGGACTCCTGTATCCACATGGTGCTGCATCAGGTAGGTAGGCCAAGGTTTCCCGGTGAACATGCTCCCAAACTCCTGTAACACTGCTCGGATTTCTCACCCCTGAGTAGGGGATAGCTGCTGGCACACTGCTACCCCTTCCACTAAGGTGTCAGTCTGTGCCTCAGTGAGGAAAGTTGTCACTAGTTCCTCCTCAGAGTCCTCCAGCCATCTAATGCAAATACTCAGCACCAGGGCCAACTTGTCATGGAAACGTTTTATCATGTTAACATGATACAATTTTTGCCCCTGCCTCCTGCCTAGCAGGTTTACCAGATAGTTAACATCATTGACCTTCCTTACCACTTCTAAGTGTCCCTGCCAAGCTGCCTGCAGCTTATTGTGTATGACAGGAATGAAAACCATAACCTGCTGTCCCACAGCATACTCTCGGACTCAAGCATTCCTGTCACACCAGGCCCTTTTCTGCTGCTCGGCTCCTTCCAGGTTCTCCTGGGTTAAGCCCATGAGCTCCTTGAGCGATTCACTCTCTCACTCATCAAGAATCAAATCTAAAGGGCCCCTCACCCTATGCCCATACAGCAATTCAAAGGGTAAAAAAACTGTGGATTCCTAGGGTACCTCTTTGTATGCAAACAGCAGATTGGGGAAATGTTTGTCCCATTCTCTCTGTAAACTGTTCTGCAAATGCTGTTAGCATGGTTTTAGTGTAGAGTTTAACCTCTCCATAAGACAGTTAGTCTAGGGGTGGTAGTAGGTGGTATTTAGATGTTTCACCCCGCAGCACTCCCATAAACAAGCCAGCAGATCTGACATGAAAATGTTACCTCTGTCAGTCAGTATTTCTCTCGGGAAACCTACCCTGCTGAAAATCTCTAATAAAGCATTTGCCACCTTCTCTGCCTCAATGGAGGACATAGCCACAGCCTCAGGGTATGTAGTAGCATAATCTACTACCACCAGGATATACGTCTTCCCGGTGGAACCTAGGGTACTCAGAGGCCCCACAATATCCATAGCTACCATCTGAGATGGCTCCTCAGTCACAGGCAAAGGCATCAAAGGAGTCTTGACCTTATCTCTTGCCTTGCTTACTTTTTGGCACTGCTCACAGGTCCTGCAGTACCCTGTTACATCCCTTGCAAGCCCAGGCCAGTAAAAGTTCTGCATAATACGTGTCTTGGTATGCTTTATGCTCATATGACCTACAAAAGGAATGTCATGGGCTATGGCTAGAAGAGCCAGACAGTAGGGTCTAGGCACTACCAACTGCTGTATTACCTCATCCTCTAGCCCTCCCTCAGGGGTCCACAATTCATATAGTAACTCATTGTTCCAGTATGTAGAGTCTCCTTTTCCTTGAGAATCAGATACCTCGTTCACTACCTCCCTCAAGTCTTGTAATGTAGGGTCTGAGAGATGAGACTGTCTCAACTCTATCTTTGGGACCCTTCCCAGCTCTCTTTCCACAGAAAGCCTGGTGTCCTCTGACAGGAGTACCTCACTGTCAGCCTGGGTACTACCACTCACCTCTGCCCTTGCAGTCACTCTGTCCAGGGAAACATCAGTACCTACCAGCAGCTGGGCCTAATCATCTGGCTCACTACTACAGGGTAGCACCCTCCCTGAAATAGCCACCTCACCAGCCCCGGCTTCAGTTATGTAGTCTATCTGAGTCTCCCCCAGGCCACCAGACCCACATGCCTGTCTCCAAGCCTGACTGCATGTAACTGCATGTACACAAGGTACTGTGTTATCAAAATCATTCCCTATCTAGACATCTGCAGGGATATCCTCAAACACCCCTACTTGCTTGCTTCCTTTTTCACCTTCCCAGTCAAGGTGAACTATGGCCAAAGACATTTGAAATGTGGTCCTTCCTAAACTCTGAAAGGAGTGGACTGCTGAAGCAAGTACTGCTCCTCTTTAACCACTGCAGGCTTCACAATGGTTATGTCAGAGGCTGTGTGTCTCTCTTAGCAGTGGCCTGTTTTCCATCCACTAAGAAAAGATATAAATTCCAGTGATAGTCTGGGACCCCTGTTGTCTTCAGACAACTCATCACTTGCAAACTGCTATTCCCACTTGCTGGTCCCCAACCTTTTGTTCCCCTCCTTGCCTTCATGGACATCTATATGAAACATGCTCCCACTGGTTACATTTAAAACATCTAACTCTTGATCATGGCCATGTACCTGAACTAGTAGCTTCCCCTGTTACTGATGGACTGTGTTAGGGTGGTTTAGGCTGCCCACTTTGGGTTTCCTTATACCCATGTGCAACACTGCGTATCCTCTTCTTGTGCAGTGATGCCCTGCTTGCTAAGTAAAGATTCCCTTTTTCCCTATCTCATCTGCAGAGTTACACTCCCAGTCTTACAACAAAATTCTCATCTCCCCAGGCAAAGTGCTTAGGGATTTTTCCCTCAACAAAAGGTCTGCCAGCCCTTCAACAGTGTTGACTTGACAACCACTCACCCACCTATGAAAATAAGTGCTTAACTCAGCAATATAATGAGATACACTTTCATCTGCCTTGCGTCTATGCTCACAAAACATTTTTCTGTAAGCTTCAGGTGTTAACTTAAAGCATTCTAATAAACATTGTTTGACTTTATCATAATTTAAACAATCAGTATTAGACAATTTATAAACAGCAGTCACAGCAAGTGCAATTGAAAAGTAGAATGTAAATTCTTCTTATCCCTGTGTCCAGAAGGACCTGATTGCCAGTAATTAAGTCTCACTAGGCTTTGGAGATAGAAACAAAAATAGTCATAAACTTGTAATTGCAATGTAATTCAAGGAGGAAGCTGACCAGATGCAGTCATTAGTATGCAAAACAGTTGATAGATTTGGCCTGTTGCCTTCCTTTTATTGTGTTGGAAAGAAGTTATCTAATCTGATGAAGCCCACCTGGATTTCTATGAAAGAATAAGAAGGCAGGGCATTATTTTGTAGTTGAAACTAGTGGAAAAACTGGGTTCCTATTATGTTGTCGAACGTTTAGGTTGTCGAAACCCTAAACGTCTAAATGCTCAAAACCCCAACCGGACAATTAAGCAAATTTTTTCCCAGGGAAAAAAAAATCACTTGGCTGTCATCAGGGATTTGCTCTTTTCCCCAATGCAGAGTAATCTTGTAGTTGGTATATTTAGTTAGGGGTGTGAGGGGCGAAGTCCCCCAGTTGATTAGGGTTTTAAAGTGCATTTTTCTTCTTGTTGGCCAAGGGAATTTTTTTCTAGGGGAAAAAATTTGTGTAATTGGCCAGTCGTGGTTTTGAGTGTTCGACGTTTAGGTGTCAGTGTTTAGGCATTCGACAACCTAAGCATTCGATGTTATAATATAGACCCAGAAAACCAATAAGACTCAGCTGGGGAGTTCTTGGTGACTCATCAGGAAGGTCTACCATTTGAATTCTGATTTGCTCATTTTATGAACTTTAAACAGTGAGAGTTCTGTACTCTTTAAGGTACAATAACTTAGGTTTGTTTATTATCTGTGCATTGTCTTGAGTGCTGCATATTTTTTTTTTCATTTATTAATTCATTCATAAACTGGAATAGAATGCTGATCAACGTGGACCATTTAAAGGCTCATAATGAGAAGAGAACACTGTGTGGTATTTACTTATTTATGCATTGCTGTTTATTATTTGAGAACGTGGCATTATTTAACATTGTTAGCTGGCAAGGCTGTGCTATCTGCTTTCTGAAGTAGCCAGATTGCTTCAGCATACTACCAGTGAGATACTATTTTTTATAACTTATAATTGGCTAAATCAGGAGTGGTCAGGGAATTGGTGTATTTTGCTTTTCAGTTGTATCTAGGTTGGTGGAAGTACTACCTTCCCAGGAAGAAATCTGTAGGATATTGAAGAATTCTGTCAACATTCCCTATGAATTGTGTGTGCATGTTCATGTGTGCTTGTGTGTGTTTGTGTTTTGTGTGCAAGTATGTGTGCGTGTGGGAGGGTGTATCTGTCTGTGTGTAAAAAAAAATATATATTTGCTTGCGAGACAGGTAATGTAGGTTGGGGGCACTAGACATTACTGTGACTCACAGAGAAACAGAGTGGTGGGAGAGAAGTTTAGGGGGTAGGTCAAAGACTCAACTCAGTAAATGATCAGTGTGCATTTTTTGTCTGAGTGTGGATGTTAGAAACCCATACCCAGGTCAGAAGTGCATATTCCCTTTATGTTCTTGGGGCCAGGGACCATTTGGTGAATTGATTACTGAAGCAAATTTGTGTGCAGTTTTATTTTTTAACCTACTGTATATCACTGGTGTGATTTGACAGACCATCCTGGTAGATCTAATTAGGACAATAAAGCAGATCCAAGGACCATAGCCTCTGTTACTTACATACTAAGGTAGTATGTTTGTTGGCAGTGGTGGGATTCAAACCCCTTCAGTGCCAGCCTGAACATTGATCTGTGATAGTTTGACCAATAAATTGCATTACTTGGTGACCTTCATGGTGCTCAAGCTGTCTGACAACTCTCCCTCTCTCTCTCTTTCTCTTTCTCTTTCTCTGTCTTTCTATTGCTGTATCTCTATAATACGATAGAGTGTCTTTCACCTATCAGCTGGTCCGGTGGTGGGAAAGAATCTGATTTAAGTCACTTAAATATTAAGCATCAGCAAATGCTTCAAGAGTCTGAATTCAAACTCTTTGGCAAATAAGTTACATTTGCTAACAAAGTGGATTCCTCATCTCTTCATCTAAATACTATAATTCTCGGTGGCTTTCATTTTCCATCAATTGGCTGGGAGTCTTATACAGCATTGATAAATACAGATGTTTTTCTTTATAACTTGTCCTTATTTGCTTTTTCTAGTATAGTTCTGAATAGAAGGATGTAATGTTTGCCACTATATCTTACCTAAACACACACACACACACACACACACACACACACACACACACACACACACACACACACACACACACACACACACACACACACACACACATACTCACACAGTTACTTCAACACAAGCACACACACACACACACACACACACACACACACACACACACACACACACACACACACACACGCACACACACACACACACATACATAAACCCATACATGCACACAGCCTCACCAGTTACTTACAGACACTGACGCAGGCACACACACACACACACACACACACACACACACACACACACACACACACACACATGCAAGCACACACACCATGTGCGCACCACACTGTATTCCTTCTTTTCAGTTCATGAAAATCAGAATTTTAGCCCCTTCTGTAGCCACTCATCCTGATTCGCAATGATTCTGTTCTGCAAAATTCTACCATTATAATGCTCTGCTGTACGATCACTGGACACCAACCATGCACCCATCATGATTTGTTACGATCCTCCCTTCTTTCCTCATTGGTTCATCCTGCCTTTCTATGAGACAAGTCAGAATTGTTTTAACTTAAATTAGTTAAAGCAAACAAACAACTAAACTGTATCAGTAGCAAACCATTTTAGTCTGAAACTAGTTTTGTAAGTTCAGACAGAGTACTGTGCATAACATTACTGTTACATTGATTACTGGTACTCAGGAAATAACAAGAACCACTTAA
Source organism: Protopterus annectens (assembly GCF_019279795.1). Taxonomy (NCBI): domain Eukaryota; kingdom Metazoa; phylum Chordata; order Ceratodontiformes; family Protopteridae; genus Protopterus; species Protopterus annectens. The sequence goes on along the minus strand of NC_056729.1, from coordinate 1,549,423,353 downwards.
GAGCATAGGATAACCACAATAATCAAATGCAAATGTCAGAGCAGCAGGAACTAATTTATTAGAGAAGAGAATTTTAATGAAAAACCTATGTACAAACCATGCCAGCAAAGAAAAATTACAACATTTAACGTAGCTTGTACATTTTTTCGCAAGTACATTTGTTATCATGCAACTAATTGAGAATGTACTTTAATCAAGAATGCCTAACATATTAAAAAATGAGGGAGAATATGTTGCTAGCAGTTCAGGACCAGAAGCTATGAGATACATACATGTCAGAGCAGTTGAGATTTAGTAGGACTTTTCAAAAGAAGGAGCTATACTGCTAAAAAATAAATAAATAAATAAATAAAATAAAAATTAAAAAAATAGACACTTCAGAATGATATTTATACATATATTTAGTAAGACAATTTTCTGATGTCTGAAAGAGTGCTAATTGTAGATTTGAGAAGCATAGTTGCTAAATAAGCTGGCATAACAGTTTTATATCTTTTGTCACGTACTTGCACTTTTTAGAAACAAATAAGCAAAATGTATTGCACAGTTCTGATGTGACCATGGTAACTTATGTTGGTTTACAGTCTGTTAATCTGAATAAAGAATGGCGCTGGCTATGTAGGTCACACTGCCGAGACATAAAAAGACTCCTATATATGATAGCAACAGAATGTACCAGTTACATGAAGGTTGCCTGAACACATCGCTTTGCCTTTAAGCTAAAAAAAAACTGCACTACTCAAAGCTCAAGTCTTTGATGAAACTTCTGCAGCGCCTGTCAGTACGTATTCCTAAGTATAGCTTGCAATCTAGTCACATTCCTATATATTTCAGACAGCCACCAGTTTTTTTTTTCTTACATCAGTTAGTTGTAATGCCTACTGCCTGAGGAGGCAGGAGGGATTTAATGAGAAAACTATGTGCTTTGCTTCTGACGCATTTATCAGGAACGTAGAGGCACAGACATGAAGAAATTAATTATTAACAGTTAATTCATTCATCGCTACAGTGGGAGTATAACTAGTGACGGCAGTAACATCACAGGGATAAACATATAGTACATTCTTGTAATATCTTGACCAATAGTGTAAATTTATTATTTAAAACTGTCCCACTATGGACTTCTGCTGCTTTTCTTTGCAACAGAAATGCTTTTATCTACAAAGCTTTGGCCAGGCCAACCTAAGCAGCGGATGAAAAACATGCTTATGTCTTGGTTTGGAAAAATGCATGTGAAATAGCAGTACTAGTAAAGAGAAAGAAGACTAAGCACATTTATGATAGCAATCTGAAAATGGTAGCTGAAAGTCCTTGTGAAACGATGCAAAATAGGGTACTTATAAAATGAAATCCCAAGGGAAAAAAAAGTTGAAGCAGCAATATCATCAGCGGTGTAAAATGATATCAGGTAGTCACATCTGTTGACCATCGTGTAAATAATAGAAGAAATCAGGAAGCACAGGCAAAGACATCAGCAGTATAATGGCAATTGTTACTTGTATCTGTATTTACTTCAGCGTCATATGCAGTTTTGCACATCTTATCTCCATAAGAAAATGAACAGTATTAATGAAATCAGCTTCACACAGATGTGTCTTTCTAGTGATAACATTGAAGCTTATTTGAGTTATTTACTTATTTACTTATTAATTTATTTGTATTTGTGAACTTGGGTAGAACACTGATCCACACAGCCCTTTCTCAGACTCGGCACTGTCTTGTTTCTTCCTCATAGTCACACAGTAGGCAAATGAGGAACAACTCTGCAAAAGTAAGTTCTGCAAGTCCCCAATCTCCAAAATGGTTTCAATGAAAAGTCATATTAAGCAAAGCTGACTTTTTTCCTTTCCATAATCTTATGTGATAGTGGAGTCAGTATGTATACATGGGGAGTGGGGGGTCTTCCCATATGAGGAATAGGATTGAAGGCTTGTTCCATGTAGCAAAAGCTATGTTTTTGGTTAACTTAATGTATTTTTAACTAAACCATTTCAGGGTCTTGGGACTCACTGAAATTATCTTTGATGAGTCAGCATAAATCTTGCAAATGGATGCTGAGGGAATCAAACCCTGGATGACACAAAGCAGCTCATTATCAGTTCAAAGTTTTGATTCACTGCAGAAACTGCCAGACCTGACAATGTTTACTGACTTGAAAGAGCAGCCAGTGCACATGAAAAATGAGTAAATCAAACTCTGAGGTGCAACATAAAGCTCTTTAATGACCGATGACCTTAATTCAGAGACACAATATGTTCAATATTATCTCCGCTTGTTCTGCTAAACTGAGCAGAAGTAAACCAAAGTGTCAAAGAGGTCAGTCTCTCAAGTGCCTCACTTCAGAAACCTTGACCAGGTAGAGCGTCTGAATTTGGATCTCTTGGAGAGGACTAGAGGAGTAGCTCAGAGTGTCAGAGATGCCCATATCTGTGATCCACTGTCAGATGACCATTACTTCCCTGCTCAGAGCATATGACATAGTACAACCTTCCATGTTTACTTGACATGTAATCAACAAACCTGACCAGATTAAGAAATACCTGAGAAAAAGTTAATCCTGCATGGACTCTAGTGTATGAAGCACCGCATTCTCTGTAGAGTACAGGGGCTATGTGAGCTCCACAGCTCTGAAATAGGACATCCATCACTAGAACCTGGGATGGGTTCTATTGCAAGAATTGGAAGGCCCAGCAAAAGATTGGTGGAGACTGTCCAGTACTTTGGGTCCTGGCAATAAGGGTCCTATTCCAGAAGAGGATCCATGAGTGGTTTTAAAGCCATTGAGACTTCACAGTCCATTCCATTCCATTACAACACTGTCACTGACAGGGATGAATGTTGCACTATGATGATCATGGTGGTCACCAGCCCCAGAAGATACAACAGTGAATCTCCGCTTAGATACTGCACCATCACCAAGCTGGCTTAGGCTGTGACCTTGTGGACCATCTCTGTGGATGATCTCCAAGGGCAAAAACAACTGATATTGGATTCTGTCCAGTTCTACCTCAGCTAAGGACTTCCTGTGATCAAAAAGGACATATTTAAGGTGATAGTCATTTCCAGAAAATGCATTCAAAGTAATGCCTATAACAGTGCCTCCTCTAGAGAATCCTGAAATAATGCTATCATTAGCTTGACATTTAGGCATGGAAACAACAGGAGATCATTCACTTCTAAGGCCTTGGCCATCATAGCCAACACCTTGGTGCTGACCACTGGTGCTGATTATCTGAATAGTATCAACTAACCTAATCTGCCTGCCATGACATCTCTTACCTGATTTTAGTCATCATCTACCAAATACCTTCAAGTTTTATCCTTTACCATCACCACACCCTTCTCAGTTATCCATTCACACTGTCATGTCATATCTCTCTTTGCCTGAGATTTCATTGGTTATGGTGCAACATCCTCACATCCTATTCTTTCCTCCCATATCTCCTTTGTTCCCTAATCAAATTTTTTGCCATTTTTTACTTTTTTCACACATTTCTCACCTCCCTCATCAGCCAGTCTTGCTTCAATAGTTGTACTATGATGCCTGATATTAAACAGTAGTTATCTTTTTTAACTACCTACTGTATATGGCTCATATCTTGCCTATTCTCATTCTGGTGCTTAGAGCTTTAGTGTTTTAGTTGTTCATTTGCTAGATTTCTTAGTTGTTCATTTGCTAGATTTCTGTACAACGTTCAGCTGTTTGTTTTTCTTCCTGTTGTAAACTGCATTTGACATGCCATTTATGCACTCAGACAGTGGTGAGGCTGTGTAACTACCCTATCCCCCTCACTGAATGCTGAATTCAAAATCCTGTTCAGATTTATTTATTTAATTATTTTTTAAATTCAAGTGGATTTTGAATTCCTTGCATTTCCTCTCATGACATGGAAAATATAGAGGCTTTCTCTGTCAGCAGGTAAAAATAAATAATATTTACACATTTGAGAAACACACACACCTTGAGCATTCCCCTTATTCAGCCACAATTCACTCTCATGCACTCTCACACACATGCACATGCCCATACACACACACACACACACACACAAACACACACACACACACACACACACACACACACACACACACACACACACACACACACATGCACACACGCGCACATGTGCACACATGCACATACGCACACACGCACACACATCTTGAGCATTCTCCTTATTCAGCCACAATTCACTCTCATGCACACACACACACACACACACACACACGCATGGAAGCCCACACACATGCAGACACACATACACACACACACGCACGCACGCACACACACACACAGACACACACACAGACACACACACATACACACACACATGCATGGAAGCACACACACACACATGCAAAAACACACACACACACACACACACACACACACACACACACACACACACACACACACATGCATGGACACACACACACACACACACACACACACACACACACACACACACACACACACACACACACACACTCGCATACATGCGCCTGTATCAGTGGGCATCTACGTATGTCACAGTGTGTATCATTTATTTTCCAGTAAAAAATTATCTTTGATTGCTTAGTAATATAGCTGAATTATAAGGCATACTTATTGCAAATACAGGCACATATTATATTTATTTAACTGCAGTGTAAGCGTTATAAAATGTTTAGTTCTAAGTAGGTACATGCCACAAACATGCAAACATAGTACAGTTATATTTGTTGATCTTAACTATTGATTATATATTGATTATATTTGCTATAATTTTATTATGCTTATCAATGGGAAATGAATAGATGCTATCTCTTCTGTAAGTATTACATATGTGATGAGGTCCTGATCACAATTGAACTGGTAGTAAGATAGTTATGAAAGAATTACTGACAGCCATGTATTTCACTATTTGTTGTGATTTTAAGCAGTCACTGAAAATTAAGAACTGTTATCTGGTGGTTTGATTACTGATTGTAAAGAAAGATTAATTCAGTAGAATGGAAGATGAAGAAACAGCCAAAGAAAATGAAGCACAAAAAAATTATTTTTATTAAAACAGTAAGTGAGGTACTGGAGATCAAAACAATAACCTTTAATCCTAAGAAAATATGCATACTGACAAATTTTGAACATAAAAACAAACAGAGTGGGCAGTACAACTAAAAAGTTAGCACCTCTTGGTTTTTCGTATGCAAAATAAAAAGGCTTAACATTACCATGGGAATGTAAGGCTAGACTTCTTAAGACCCTCACAGTTCAATAGCCTAGTAAGTACCAAAGAACCTATAAATAATTTTTGTAGCACAGAAGCAACATCAAGAGGAATGTGTTGCACATACTACTTATAAAGTGTTTGTTATTGATGAATGACCACCCATCACCCACACTCTGTAATGTACATGCAAGTATACCTACAAACTTTTCTGTCTCAGAACATAATCAGAGCTAATATATAGTTCCCTTATAAAAAGCAGAAAATGTTCAATACACTGGCTTAAAACTTCCCAGTGACACACACACTTTTAATAATGTACTCAAACCAATAGCTGTGATGCTACCAGATATGGCCACATTTCTGTTTTATTTCATCTCTTCAGCATAAGTGGAAGATGGCATCTGTACTGAAATGTTCAGCTTAAAAGAAGCATCTGATCTTATGTCCCCCAGGGCTAGATACCAAGTGAGGATTAAACAAAAAAGTAAAATTCCCCGAGTGAATGCAAAGTGAACCTAGCCAGAAGGATCCTGCCAAAACACAGAAATGTGTTCAAAGACATTTACAACCTTCTCTTTATCGATGCATGAAAAGAGATAACAGATTTTTCAAGAAAATAAAAAGAATTTCAGCATACTGGCTGAAGAATACAAAATGGTCTTTAACAGTGCACTTAAGCAAGTGATTTCTGAGTGGCTTAGGAAGAGAATCATTTTAGAATTAGTGATGTCACCATGATGCATAACATTTCAAATATCCCTGGTTGTCAAGGCTGTCCAGAGTTTTGTCTTGGCCTTTTCATCTGCTGCTTTTAAATTTATTAATTTATTTATTGCATTTGTTAACCGGGAAAGTCCTCTGGGCCTAGAAAGAGCCCATTTTCAGTGGAGGCCCAGAGAGAAAAGCTCCACAAAGTTACATACAATGAAGTTATTAAAAAGATAGATTAATACAAATAAAGGGTAAGAGGTGGTAGTATCATAATCATAGTAAGATAAATTAATGACTGATGTACATACAATCAAGCATTAGTGTAAAATACTAAAATAGACGATGTTATGATAAAACAGTGAGGGTGCAGTGTCATTAAATAATAATAATAATATTAAATAATAATTTCAGACATTTACAAAATGCATATCAATTTCTTAGTCTGTCAATTTTCTAAATTAATACTGTTATTATGATTCTGGACTGTTGTCCCAAGTTGTTCTTGGATTTGTCATTGATTTCAGATAAAAGAGTATACCGCATTCTGTATCTATCTGTCTAGGTAACTGTCTATTGCAATTGCATTTGTCCATGTGTTCTCAAAGCCAATATGCATTTGTATTTTAATGTGCATGTGTTTCCAAAACAAAAATGCATTTGTATTACAGTTTATGCCTTTCATTATAACCACATTCCTTATAAAAATGCACAGTACTTAATTAATATAATGTAGCTATTACAGGAATGTTAAGAAAACCATGTGTATGTAATCATATCTCTTATTGCAGCCAAGTTCTTTATTTAAACAATTTCATTGCTGTATAAGCTCATCAATATTAGCTATCAGAATGCTTGCTGAGTGATCACTGAATGGAATGTTGGCTCATGCCCATGTCACAGCTGAAAAGGGTTTCTGGACCAGACATCTTGTCATGTTACCAAACCATTAACATATGGCAAATTCTCTGCTGTCCAGGACATATTCCATTCTTCAAGCAGAGTGATGGAACAACTATACTGAAGTTTTATATGTTGATTAGATTTACCTAAAGTAAAAGGCTGCATAGACAACTTTAGTTATTTATTATCTGTTTATCAGGAAAGCCTGACGTGGAGCAAAGCCAATTTTCAGCAGAGGCCCAGGGAGAAACACACTAGATGCATGTCTTTCTAACATGGGAGGAAACTTGAGCACCCAGCAGGGATCCACACAAACATAGGGAGGATATATAGACTCTGCACAGAAGGCACCCCAGCCAAGAATCAAACCAGAAACCCCTGTGCTGTGTGGCAACAACACAACCTCTGCACCACTGCACCATCACAAATGTAACTCCATTGTTATATCTCAAGGAGCTGTTATTAATTTTGGTCTAAATTTTCATCATGGTGTCTGTACAATACATTGTCATAAAAAAGTAATATATATTTGCATCTTGTTGTAGCCTGGAAAAATAAGTTTTCGCCAAAGATGCAAAATGCCTCTTGGGTGTGTAAAAATGTGTCTAGGTCTCCAAAAATATAACAACACTTTCATTTTTTGGGAGTAATTATTTTTACATGCATATAATGAAGCTGCTAACAATCAAACCTAATGTCTTCAAAGCCATCTGCTCTGGCATGAGCCTCATTTCCCTTTAATGCTCAGCAGAGTACCTTTCATTGCATGCTTCTCTGTGGCATGCCTGAGGAGATGACATCAGCTTTGACTACTATACTCTGCTGTAACAGACAAATAATTTTTACTTTCAGTCTAGCCACTGCTTTTGCACAAGGCATAGCAGACCAGCACTGGCACTAGATTTCCCTTAAGGGTGCACACTACTGTGCATGCACAGTGACAACCCTGTCATGACAATGATGAGTAGGTAAGGCATAGTTCTGGCAACCTGAACCTTCTCCATGATGCTAAGAATTCCCAGATTCATGCTTAATTGCTCTTTAAAACTTTCCCAAGAAGAGATAGCAGAATTATTAATAGTTAGTTTACTGGTGCCACTGGGGTAGACAAACCCATTACCAGCAGAACCAACCAGTATCATTTTTCTAATGTGATTTGGAAAAAAAGCTTTGTGAGCTTTAATTCACTATATTTACATGTAATAGTTGTTGCACTGCACAGATTCCATGCAGGATAACTGGCCTTCAGCACATTCAGACCAGAAATTTATTGTTCCCATTTATAATGCTACTTAATGAATAAATAGTGGCTAATAAATTGATTTGATGTCCTCCAATCTCCCTTTGTAAAGTATGTGACTATGAGTAAGCCACTTAGCCAGATGGCATTTCTTGTCACCTGAGAAGAGAAGCACTGGTTAAAAAATGAATTACATGAGAAAAAAATAAAATGAAAGCTAGAATTGAGGAGACAGCAAAGAAATAACCAGAAAAGAGTAATAGTTTTGAGGCATTAGTTCTGTGGTATTTCTAACAACTATGGATATGGATGACGCAGCTGATAAGAGAAAACAAGAGGATAAACAGTGATCATGTCACCAGGCAGATTACCAATGTAGAATAACAATTACACTTGTTATTAGAACAATGAAGCTTGTCATAAGAAACATGATATGGCTAACATAATAGTATTAGCCTGCTGGAAAACACAGTGGTAATATACACGGTTGGCAGGAAATGAAAATATTGAAACAGCTTATGGCTTAGAAAGATGGTTCAAAACAGAAAACAAGGTGCAATGATAAGCTAAGATGGTGAAAAAAAGGAGAGGGTTGAGGAAAGCATGATACACTTTTCAGATGCAATAGGGAAAAACATACAAGATTTTGTAAGATGGGTTTATGAGATGCGGCAGCTGTTCTACACAATCCATCACCCATTGGTAGTTGTACTGCACTGATTTCTGCACCCTACATCACTCTGTAGGAGGATATCAACTCTTCAATAAAGGCTAGTTTTTCAGCATGCATAATCTGTTGTGACCAGCACTATTTGTGGGAGCTGGATACAGGATGGCTCCTCATCCAAGTAGCCATGGAATGTGAAGGTTTTCTTCTCTTTGTCTTAGCAATTCCTTGCAGCAGCTTGACATGGTCATTCTACAGTATATGGGTCACTAATCCATCCCAGGTAATTTGTGTCACAGTCAGGGCTTTAAATCTGTAACCTATGTGCCATGGAGCTGGCAGGAAACTAACATGTGAAAATGTAATAAGTAGACTGTTAAAATATTCACTGCTGAGAATGGTTCCTTTTAGTATATAACGTTGAGTTCCATAATGAGATGGAATAAAAAATCATTGCATATGCTTGTGACATCCCCACTCTGGGCCAGTAAGCAAGGAGCCTGAATCCTCACCACTGACACCAGAGAGGGACATTCACTTAGAATACAAATGGATAAACTCAGTATTTCCAGATGCAGACCTTTCTGCATCAAGCACAATTTCTATTAAGAGCACACAGGGAACACAGTTAGCCTGGGGTCTGGATTTATCTATATCTGTCTCTCTCTAGGTCCCCAGTAAGGCTCCCCACTGGTACAGCTGTGTTCAGCACCCTCTCTGTGACATCAGTGCTTCATGTCCCTGCTCCCTGTAGCTGACGCACACAGACTCTTTGATATTTAATTTTCACAAACACACACACACACACACACACACACACACACACACACACACACACACACACACACACACACACACACCTGGGAAAGGCAGGCACAGATTACCCACTGTACCCACTTTTTCCAGATTATAAGGTAGGTTGACTGCCACCAGTTAATTACTATAAGGCTATTAAAAGGGTATCCAATTATGCTGAGTGAAATTAATATCAATACAAATGGTAATGCTGGCCAAACAGCCAGGCTTCAGGAGTGGCCACAGTTATCAACAAATAAATATATGCAAATAACCTTAAAGCTTAAATATCTTCTAAAAAAGGACCAGCTACAATGAAAAGTATAAATATATTTAATAATAAATAATAAAAGAACAAGAGAATAATAAATGTTTATTTACAGTAAACACCAGAATTACAGTCACAGGAAATATTGAAAAGAACACAGCTGGAAAGATTCATACAGCTGCAGAAAAACAATACTTATCTATTCTGACTATATTTTCCTAACTGATTTAGAGAATTACTCTCCCTGGTCACTTACTAGTGCAAGGCAAGATGAAGTGGGTGAGTGGTCTTCCTCCTTTGTCAGGTTCCAAGAAAAAACTGCTCAGTCTGACTGAGTGACTTTTCAATATAATATGTAAATATTATTTCAGAGCTGATTACATAATGACATCACATCTGGTCATCTGACACTGTTTCCCACACTCATCAGCACTAGAAGCTGCCAGGATTTTAGCACCCATGTGTTACCATACATACAGACAAAGCTTTGCTCAGATCAGCTGCAGCTCCTGGAAGTCATAAAACCATAAAACACTTGTCTTCTTCCTACAGGAGCTAATAAACCATACTTATTACAGACATTGCATCTCTCGATTTATTCAAAATTGTGAAATGACATCTTTATGGCTTAGGCCCAGTATTTAATTTCTTTGTGATTTTTAAGTTTGAGCTTAACCTCTTCTCTTCCAGTATCCTCTGTTAAAACACATACATGTAATTCAGCTATAGCAATACATGTACATGTCTTTTCTTTCCAGCAGGGTACACTGTTGGTACATTTTAACAGAAGCAACTTTGCAAATACATTTTTAAACACAGACATTTGTACAAATCAGTTTGATACACAGATGACATATAATTATTTACAAACTTCCAGCTTGCTGTGCTGGCATATGTTACAGAATCACTCTCCTACTTCTCCTGGCATGGCTGGCAATACCTCCTATTGTCACAATGCTATGAGATGAAAAGTAATATAGACGAAGAAGTCAATCTTCAAAAAAGATTTGTGGTGGCTTAAAGATGCATTGACAAAGGATAAATGGCATTTAATGTGGAAAACTACAAAATTGTGTAGCATTTGTGGGACACTCTTAAAACTAAAATGTTGATACTAAGCACAGCAATGGAAGAAGAAAAGAATCAAGGGGAAATAAATCTCTCTAATAACTATCATGCTAAACAAACCAAAAAAGTTAATAAAATAAAAAATGCAGAAACGAGGTGACTAAAAGCAGTAAATATAATTTAATACCAGGTAAGCACTTTCAAATCAATGATGTTTCTTCAGACCATGTACAAAACACTCACTACATCCTTCTATATATATATGTGAATTCAATTCATCAATTAAGCCCCTAGTCTTAAACTTGCTCTCAAACATTCTATCACTGTAATGTTTGAGACCAAGTTTAAGACTAGGGGATATGAAAAATTTGACAGAACAACATGAATTAAAGTGGATATTAGAAGTGGAAGCAAATAGATTTCCTGGTCTTAATGATAGGGCTTCTATTAAGCCCTATCTAAAAGCTAGACCCCTAAAATGAAATATAATTTTTTTATATATGTGTATTATATGAATTGTATAAGTTTTATTTGCTAAGTAATTGTTTATATATGTACTAAGCTATTATGCATTAGCTTTGATTTTATATGTATATGAATTTATGCATGTTTTATATAAATATATGTCATTTATATATATGTGTATATATCTATAGCTAGAGATGTGAGTTGACTTTAAGATCTTGATTGCATTACTTTATTGCTTCATTGATGAATTGAATTCACATATATATATATATATATAGAAGGATGTAGTGAGTGTTTTGTACATGGTCTGAAGAAGCATTGTTGATGTGAAAGCGCTTACCTGGTATTAAATTATATTTACTGCTTTTAGCCACCTCGTTTCTGCATTTTTATTTTATTTACCAGTTCATTGTTGTGCAGTTGAGGTCCACAGTGGCATCGCTGCTAGTTGGAAAAACCAAAAAAGGTGCCCATGCACCTGAGTCTGAAAAAAATGAAAATGTACAGCCCAAGAAACAGACTGCAGGTAGAGAAAAATAAAACATTAACCTATAAATACAAAATAAATTTACTAGTCACAGTAAGTTCACAGGTATATACTATGCCAATGACCACTAGGGTCTTTATAAGTCTAGCCATACATCTCAAATATATCCCATGAGTTATACCACACTCTGGCATTGTAAACAAACTCATGGAATTAGGCATAACTCTTATGTAACACACTGGATAGCTAGTTTGCTCATATGTAGGACCCAGAAAGTTAGGATCATAGAGACTTCTTCCACAAAAAGGCCAGTCACTAGTATAGTCTCTCAGGGCTCTGTGTTGATTCTATTCCTCTTTCATATCTATGTTTTGGAAGTCAAGGCAAATGACAAGGGCCTCTGACTGACAAAGTTTACAGATGATTGCAAACTCAAGGGCAATCATACAGTCATAGAATTTAATCCAAGATTCTAACATCTTACACGAAGGTCTAAACGCAGACAAACAACTGGCACCAAAACCATAGCTTATAACTCAATGTCAAGAAATGGATTTTGGGAAGTCGGCCACAATGGGAAAACACCTCATTAATTCACCCCTAAAAGCAGACCTTGTAGCTAGGGAGTTGGGAATGCATGTAGATAGTAATCTAAGGTAGTAAAAAAGTTATTCTATATTACTGAACTTACAAGTAAGGGCATGTCATCTAGGTCCAGAGATATCCTTGCTCCACTGTTTTCAGCCATCATTACACCAATCACTGAGTATAATGCCCACTTTGAAATGTACCTGACAAGGGTATGTGCAAGAACAGGAATGTCAACAAAGGTTCCTCCCAAAAAGAATATCGGGCATAAACAAAATGCCCTATACAGATCTTCTCAAAGCCCTATCTCTGTACTCTTGTTTCCTACAGACTGTTGAGAGCTGATCTATGCTTGGCATATAAAGCATCCTCGGATCCCCCTCTGATGGACTTTTTCATATGCTTACAACATAAATAGAACATGTTGGAGGAACAGGTAATTTATCTCAGAGTCTACCCAGAAATTAATGTACTTATATAATACATTAACTATTCTTGTATGCCTGCTTGCCTTCATATATTCATAAATTCTGAAATGCAATTTCTTTGTACTTTGAAATACACTAAAAAGGCCATAGGGAACCATAGATTTCATGTTGTGCAATATCTCAAACCTCCTTTCACAGAGGACACGGGGAATATGTAAATAATCAATTAAGGACATTGAAGAGTTTTATCTATATGGCTTCTTAATGGCCCTGACTTTTTATTGTTACAAGTCAGGTCAATAAAGCCAAAACTCACTAACTGTACACATGAGATGTTTCATCCTTTTTATGAGTTCATTAGTACAGCCTTATGTCCTTAATATTACAGACCCAGCAAAATAACGAACAAAACAACAAGTAAAAAGTTCACACAGAAACACCTCACAGGTAAAACATCAAACAGACACTGAGTAACCACAGGCTTCACTGTGAGTAATACCTTAAACCTCCACTGACAGAGGATGTGGGAATATGCAAATAACCCCCGAAGGACAAATAAGTGTTTTAGCGACATGATGTGTGCATGACATATTGTTTCAATTCATTCAGGCCAATAAAGCCAAACCCCACTAGCTGCATATATGACATGTTTCACCCTTTTATGTGCTCATCAATACATCATAAGTAGGTAGTTTGACCATTAGTTGAATTCAGCTGCCTAGGAAAAAATACACTAAGACTGTGGTAATATTTAACACTTCCACCATGATGTGAACCTGAAAAATAAATATGCAAAATCATAAAACATCCATTTTTTAATAATTGTTGTTACATAAATAAATTGCTTCTGCACAGTTTTATATATTGTTACATTCTATTCTGTTTTTAATATGTACATCTTGCTCCTCTCTGTTCCACACTTTCTTCTTTGTGAATTTTTTCATGTGGGCAGTACCTCCAAATGGTCAATTATAACTAGTATACTATCCTGGTAAATAAATGAAAAATAAAAATAAAATAAAATGTGTGTGCGTGTGTGTGTGTGTTTCTGTATATGTGTTCATATGTGTACTTACATAACCTTAGCTAGGCTAGCTAGTGTCTGGTGTATTTCCCCGAGCTAACACCCCACCAACACTCAAAGTTAAGGAGCTAAAAAAAAGCTCTTTGGTATGTAGTTTTGTCAAATGGCTTGCAACAAATTTATCCATCAGCTCGCTGGTTGCTACAGTTGGATTATCACATTCTAAGTGCTTCACAAATGCAGCATCGGCATTCATTTTTGAATGCTGGTACTGCCCTCACATTCCCCTATCACTTTGTAGCTGGCTTTGCTCTGCTTATGTCTCTTATGTTGTGTGTGTGTGTGTGTGTGTGTGTGTGTGTGTGTGTGTGTGTGTGTGTGTGTGTGTGTGTGTGTGTGTGTGTGTGTGTGTAGAAAGCCCTTATTTTATTTATACATTTGTTAAATGGTTAAATACACTGGTCCAAATACACTTTTTCAGGCATGATCTGGGTCAGATAGCAAATAAAAACTTGAAGCAATGATAGAATAATAAGGGAGATTCTTTGGGTATTGCTACCTTATAAGGTGGTCTGACAAGTAGCCATCTGCATTCCTGGGACTATATGTTGAACGTCTCTGCAAAAGAACTTTTTAAAAATAGTGGGCTATGCATTTATTCAGTAGGTTATACAATGGAATATTAAAAGAAACTCTAGTTTCCACTGGCAGCTAGTTACATTGTTTACTGTATGACACTCAGGTTTCTGTAAATGGCTTTGATAACTGAAACTTAGAATTTAATGTTCAGTATTTTGAAGGTTATGTATATGTTAAGAGGAATATAAGGCAATTACAGGGAGGGAGTATTCCAATTTGGACAGTAGGACTAGAGGCATAGCAAGGGTGTGCTGAAGGGGCAGTAGTCCTGGGCTCAAGGTGTCAGGGGGCACAATCAGCAGATTCTGATTCGGTGGTATTGTAGTACTGGAATTCAGAAATTAACACTAATCCATTATTTGCAGTCAGAGCTGAGATGCTTCAAAGCTCCATGTATGGAAGAATATAGTACAATCATTTAAAATTAAATGCTGATACTGTATTTTGGTTAGGCCTGAAGTACATCAATACTTCATGTCTGATATTTAGACTGTAGCAAGCTGATTATTACATTTGCAGCAAGCAGTTTGTTACAGTTTACAAAGAACTGTTTTTTCTCTTTTTTGGTCCTCACTGCAGGAGGATGGTATCAAATCCAGAAGATGCACAGGGTGTCACAACACCTAGCTACAGCTCTGAGAAGGATATTGACTGTCATCTAGCTTCTTCATTTATTAGATAAGAAATGTTGTTGGTCAGTTTCAGCTGAGCGAGTAACTTTTTGTGAATGGATTATGACATGAGTTAGAAACAATGGAGTCCAGGCCCGAATAACACCTTGTTATTTCTTCGGAGTAACAAAATGGTACTGGTTGCTGGTGAAGGTCAATAATCTGATGTCAGAGAGCAAATGGTAGTCTTCATTTAGTCCCAAAAATATCACTGTATATTTACCGCTGCTTAATATTAGTTTATTACTTCACATTCAGTTCCAGAGCAGCCTAACGTAATTTGAAATTATTCAGATTGTCTTCTCTGAGAAGAAGGTGCTCTGGAGACAATGATGTCTTCTAAAAAAATTATGATATACATACAAGGTAATTCCTAAGGGAGGTCATTAAAAATAATAATAGTAAGGGACCTAGTACTGATCCCTGTGGAATACCTACAGAACTGGCCATTGGGTTTGGGTTGACATCAGTGATCCTAGTCACAGTGAATGCTCTGTAGAGTAGGTAGTAATCAAACCAGGTCCATTCAATCCTCAATAATTTGGCAGAAAATCACACAATTTATGAGGAACTAGCCATAAATATGAGGCAAAAATGTGGACATTATGCAACATTCTGAACAATCAAGAGTTACTGAAATTTGTGAGTAAATAGATGGCAGAGGCAGTACCATATCCTTGTCTGAACACATGCTGTCTCTGAGAAGGTCATAATTCTTGCTGATTTTCAAAGGTGAAGCTAGTTTTGGTACTTGTCTGAGTCGGCAGGGTCCTGTTTCCACTTTTTCCATGCTGTGTCCCTGTTCTTTAACAGATGAAGAATCTCTAAAGTTAGCCGGGGTACTTTGTAAGCCCTACGGCTTATAGTTTTGAGTGAGTATAATTTGTTCAGAATGAGGAACAGAGTTGTAATTAATAATGTAGTCCATTCAATATGTAAGAGCTCCTGTACCAGTGTATCCTCAGTGCCCTCTGACAACTTTCTGTTAGTTATTTAATTAGGTAGACATCTGCGTGTAATAAGTTTCCAAGTGGTAAGGATTGACCAATAACCACTGAAAGAATTACACAGAACGAGTACCAAGGAACACTTGCCTGGAAAGTTTGTTAGAACAATATCCAAGTGTGTGTATTTGTCAGTGAAAGTTTGAAGTATAACCCTTGTGTTGAGCAAATGTGTTAGGTTCCAATGAAAGACAATGGATGTAGTTATTTTTTTGTGACACCTGAAAATACCTGGTTGCTATCTTCCAATAAGATTAATTTATTTTACTTTCTGATTGCTGAGATTTTGAGAAGTGGTTTTGAGGAGTGAAGTCAGAAGTGGAATGTCTGAAAGGGCTAGAATATATATTACAGCAATATAAATTTTTGTGTGACCAGAAAGAGTAGTTTGGATGAATGATCATTTGGGTTTTGAATCAGTTGCCATTACTGCTCTAGATTGGTTTAGGAAATAAATTGTGTGTCTTAAGTATTCTTTCTCCTTTTCTGGATCTTTTGAATCTTCTTTAGTTATCAAGAAATTTATGGTAGATTTGAAAAACAGCTGCAGTTCTATATGAATCATCTTATAGCCAAAATTATGTGATGCTTAGGGCTATGGGGTTCTATGTGTGTAACCAATGTTTTAACTGGTCATTTATTGGTTATACTTCATGCATTTAGAGTTGCAAATGTTACATGTCAAGGTCTGGGGTTTAACTGAATATTCCAGAATGCTTGAGCACTACCATGAGAAGTGTGTGTGAGACAGGATTTGAAGGATGAGCATTGGGTTAGATGTGCATAAATGTTATAAGTTTGCAAGGTTATTGAAGACATTTATTCCTAAGACTGTACCTCTAAGTAGTGTAGTTTGTTCAGCATAGGGTATAGTGGGAGCTTGGGTTTAGGTAAGTGAAGGTTGTGATCAGTTTGGCAGGTTGAAGAATAAGGTGATTGACAGTGATAAGGGGGGGGGGGTTCATTTCCATGGCATAGTAGAGTAGTAGTAGTAGATTTCTTGACTATTTGAATAGAAATCTAATGTTATTTAGTGGTGTGGGTTATTATATTTATTATAAAAGGATCATTGTAGGTTTCTTTACTGTTGAATAGTTTAACTGAAGTCAGTTGTCATTCCGTGGTGTGGGTTGCTATATTTTTGGTAAAAGGCTCAGTGGAGTTGTTGAAATGCTAAAGAATAGCATTTATAATTGTCTTTTAAGGATGGAGTTGGCATAGATAAAAGGGCGGGGAATAGCTGCTATATATTTGATGATATGAAGTTTAGGTAATTGTGAGTGGGAGGGGAGTAAAGCAGGTCATACCTCCCATACATGTAGGAGTCAATCAATTTGCATGACTGCAGCTCAGTAGACCTGCCATATTTCAGTTCTAGTCATACAGAGGGAATTGTTGCATCATGCTGATATGCAATAACACGGATGTCTGAATTAAAATATGATGAATGATTGCTGCTCTCTGTAAGGGGACTCTATGTTAGTTGAAGCAGACAGGAGGAGTAAACTTTAATAGACAGGGAAAGATATACAGCAACCTACTGAGGAGAAGCTGACAGGTATAAAAATAACACAGTATACTGATAGCAAAGCAATATTAACAATTCTATTCTTGACAAATACAATGCAGTTGTTAACAAAGTCACCATTTACCAATGGTGATAAGAAGTATAGAAGAGAACATGTACAGCTGCTTCCACATGAAACTGCATTGTACTTTTACTTCTGTTTCTGAGTGAGATGTATTTTGTTCTTGTACTGAAGTGAAACATTCCTGCAATGAAGGTTAATCATAGCCATTAGACATGACTAGAGCAGCAGTAAAGGATGTTAAAGCAAAAGGCATGAAACTGAGAGAGAGATTAAGAAGAAAATAGTTGAATAGGTTGTTAAATACAAGCCAGAGAAAGTATAACTAAGAAATCCAGGTACATCAAAATTATACCCAGTTAACTACAGCTCTACCATAATTACGCCAGAGGGTAGAATAGCTATAAAGGTGAAACAATCATACAGTTAACTATCGACTGATTTAACAGAATTAAGAGGCAGTGTGCACTAACCAAACAACGGAAGGGGTTAGAGTATAAATTAGGAGGGGGTAGTAAAAAAGACACCAGGAAGTGTGTTCAATAGTGTTCACTAATCTTGCTTTGTGTGCAAATAAGACATACTAATAACACATCTTCTTATCTCAGACAAATGTTAACTAATCCTGATTTTCAAATGTCTTTTTTCCCCATATATTGTGTAATTTGTTTCGCTAACTTTATGTGTATTTAGAAAAGAAATGGGTTGCATATGGGGTTTTAAATACTTTTTTATGTTTTGAAAGTTTGTGTAACAAATACATGTGGAGTTCCAGAGAAAATGTTGCCTTTGTATTTTCTGTTGAGCTGTATTGTGATAATAAATGATTCAGAGATGCTACCAATAACCATTCCTTTGGTCCAAATGAAGACCAGATATTCTCTATACCTGCTTAGTATATATGGAAATTTGGGCTAGGCTCCTTAATGGTTTCCTGGAATGCATGGCTGATAGCTAATTATTAGCAAGGTGTTTTGGTATCTGACCAATTATACTGATCTGCTGTCCACTATCTTGGCTCAAATCCTATTCCACATGTATCACAGCAGCAAATTCTGCAACCTGTGTAGTATCTTAGCCACAAATGAAGGTGCAGAATGTGGAAGTAAGCAAGATCCTGAAAAGCTGAGTAGGATGTTGTCTGAAGTGAATGCTGAAGATGGTGATAAATGCAAATAAGAAGATTATGAAGACATTTGTTATAATTTATTTTTCTTTTTACTGCAATACTTAGTGATGTGGCTTTTTTTTACTTATTCTATTCAGTTTGTTCATGACTGTTATAGTAAGGCTTCTATAGGAAACTGAGAAATAGTATGACTTTGTAAAGAGCAAACTGGGTGAAAGAGATGAGTCCAGTTTTGGATTTATATGGAAAAATGCTCTTACGTTCATAGGTTCATAGGTTGGTACTAGGCTATCAGCCCTAGGGCTTATATAAGCCTAGCCATAACAATTCTCTGGCTATTTCTTCCTACAGTATTTACTTCCCTGGACCCCTGTCTAGCAGAGCGACTGACATGATCCCCAGGGTGAATTTCCTATCTCCCATCCAATCATCAAGGTTCCTTTTGAAGAGGGCCAAAGAAACGCTCTGCTTGACATGTATGGGCAGTTTATTCCAGAGTCTGGGGAGTCTCTGGGTCAAGAACCTACCACTCCACCATGTTTTGTTCATTGTGATGACAAGTTTTAGATGCCTGGACCGTGTGGCCCTGAGGGATTGGGATTTCTTTAAGTGTAGCATGTCCAATAGCTCTGGGTTTGACATGGCCTTGTATGTTAAGCAGAGATCTCCTCTGAGTGGACGATATGTGACAGAATATAGGTGGAGTTTTTTTAGATGGTCAGCATAGGGCATCTTATTTAGGCCTGTGATTCTTTTAGTGAGGTATTTCTGCAGCCTTTCCAGTTGTTGCAGATGTCTTGAGAGGTACATACCAAACGGAGCATTGTATTCTATAATGGGTCTAATGAGGGATGAGTACAGTAGGACAATGACCTCCTTTTTTCTAGATGAAAAGCCCTTAGTGATGAAGAGTGCCACATAGAAGGATTTCTTGACTGTTGTGGCGATGTGGTTATCGAAGGTGAGACCACTGTCCACCTGTGTCCCTAAGTCTCATATCACACTTTCGGTGTTTAGTGTACTGTCACCTATGTGGAAACTCTTCAAACTTTTCTTGCAGTTTTCTGTGCTAAAATACGCAGTGTAATATGCATTTACAACAAGAACTGTTGGGTAAGTGTGCCTTTAGAGAAACTCTAGGAAAAATGGACAGTGTATTACAGCAGTTTTATGTTGGTTAGGTTGTACTTCTAGTTTATTTTGTTTTATTTTTTTTGGCATTGTTCTGGAATCTTCCCTTAAAGGCATGACAGGACAAGACTAAGAGAGGGATGACAATAGAAAATTACCATGATAACCTTAAGACTAGCCAGGAATTTGAAAAAAAAATGCAGATTTCATTTTGTAGCTGTCAAAAGTAATGAGGCAGAATGAAAATGCAAAAGATACCCATGTTTCTGAAGCTTGCAAACATAAATTAATTGCTTTATTAGAATGCTTAATGCAGGTAGGTATGCTATTACATCATGTTAAATTAATTAGAAGGTGTTAAATCAAAGTCCAGGTGGTTCTTGTGAATCATAACCTGCTATTTTCTTAAAAAAAATAGAGCAATGAAATTTATAACTGGTGCTAAAGTTCACAAGCATGTGGTCAAGGACAGCAATGCATTGAGGAGCTTAGCCCAAATTCCCAGAACAACGTCTGGTTACGTTTCTTGCTCAAAGTCACTCAGAAGGCAAATGGAGGTTGAGAAGCTGGGCCACAGGAAGAAAGTCATTAACAGGTAATACCCTTAATCCACTGCACTGTCAGACTGCTCATTTGTGGCAGACACTATACACTCACTGCTTGTTATCTTACCACTTAGTTCCTGCCTAATACATCTGCAGCCTTTTGGTATGAAAAGAGCTTTGAATAACAGAGCACTTCTATGGTATCATTCATAACTGACAGTCTATATGCATTTCCTTAATTTAGTTAACTATAATAAACTGGAATGTGTTTAGTTTGCATATAATATTATATCTGTTAAGTTTTTGTATTAAATTGCATTTGCATTTTATATCAAATTGCAGTAATACATCATTTTCTCAGTAAACTGCTTAATGGACCTGATTAACCAGTTAGCCTCCACTTGTGAAATAAAACAGACCCCCACCCCACTGCCACAAAATTATCAGATAGCCCTGACTGCAGAACCTTTGCCATATGGGTGACATTTCAGACAGACAGGCATCAATGAGATGTATAGATTCATTATCCTTGTTGTCACTGGGGCACTTGAAATGACCTGATGTCCTTAAAGTCTACTATGTCAAGCACTACGGCAAGTGCTAACACTAAACACTTTACACAATATTTCACCCAGCCATGCTTTAGTCCTGACTAACTCAGTCTAACTATGCACACTGTAAAATAAATGTTCCACCATTACAACAAAAAAGGAGTGTGTGAAGAATTTCTGCATCTTCCACACTGTGTTTTTCCTCAACAAATGCAAACTGATGAAAGAAGTCACATTTCTTTCTTTCCATTTCTGACCTGACAGGTGGAGTGATCTAACAGCCCTTTTCAGATACGACCTAAGTGTAGCACAGTATAATAATATATGAGTTACCTTCAACCAATTGAAGCAGCAAATTTCTGAACTGAATAAAAGCTGGTCCAGCTGATTGAAAATCAGCTGGCTGCATGCATGTGTTTTTTTTTCAGTGAAGGGGATTGGGGAATTTTCACTTTTCCCAATGTAGTGCAATCTCAGAATTGGTATGTATAATTAGCACAGGTATGGGGGAGCTGAAGAGAGTGCAGCCCCTTGAAAAAATAGATTTTTTTCTGTTTTGAATATTTGTGATTTGCACTAGAGTATATTCAAATCTTTGTGATTTGATCTGCTTTAGTAGCATGACAGATGTTCGAAGTTTCAAAGTTTTGATACTTCTGATGCTTGTCAAATACTCATATCTGTTTTTCTGTCTGTCTACCTCTCTCCCTCTTTCTCTCTCTCTCTCTATATATATATATATATATATATACAGAGAGAGAGAAAGATAAATATATAGAGATATATTTGTCAGTCCAGCATATTCTGTTAATGTCAAAGACTAGGTTGAGAGACCTGGAGCAAGTTATTCTTGTCCCATTTGATTTGTGGATGTGCAACAATTCCATTACGGCAGGGTCTGAGAATGCTCTGTTGACCAGGCACAGGTGATCTCTCAGCACCCTGTATGATCCAGAATACAGTTACCAGGCTTTCAGTCTTTACATGTATGGCATGTTTTGGAGGCCCTGGATTCTCTTGGTAAGAAACCTCTGTGGTCTCTCCAGTTGCTGCATGTGGCTGGTGATGTGCATGCAGAAGAGAGCATTGTACTTAATTACTGATCTGATAAGGGTCAAGTAAAGTGGAGGTATAACCTCCCTGGTCTTGGATGCGATGCCTTTATTTATGAGATGTGCAATGTAGAATGCTTTTTTTCTTACAACTACGGACAGCTGGTGATTGAAGTTTAGATTGCTATCAACCTGTGTTCCCAAGTCTCACACCACTGAGTTTGAGCTTAGAGGGGTTCTACCTATATCATAATTAGCAGGGGCTACTTCTTTGCTAAAGGGCATAATGAGGCATTTTTTGCATTAAGTTTTAGCCCATGAGTTTGGCATCGATTATTTGCCTGCGTCAGCCCTTTCTGTAATATGTCAACATCACTTGGGGACTCTGTGATTGCTCCCAGTTTACAGTCATCTGCAAACTTGGTAAGCTATAGGCCCTCTACCTTCACCTCATCTTCAGAGAAATAGATTACAAACAATAGAGGGTTTAGCATAGATCCTTGTGGTACCCCACTGATAACTGGTCTACTGGTGGAGGTGGACTCTCCAACTTTGACAGTGTGCATTCTGTCAGTGGCTACCCATCTAGTAATGCATGGGTTAATCCCCAGCTGGGAGACTTTGTCTATGATACCTAAATAGGGGATTGTGTCAAAAGCCATGGCTAAATCACAATAGGTGGTATATACTGTTTTGCCCTCATCCAGGGCTTTGGTGACATTCTCAAAGAAGTCCACCAGGTATAAAAAGCAAGATCTACCCTTGACAAAGCTGAACTGGGTCAAGTCAAGAGCCTGAACATCGCCTATGTCCTTGTGGATAAGGTCCATGATGATTCTTTCCATTGCCTTGCAGATAAGGCTGCTTAGGTTTATGGGTCAATAGTTCTCAGGGTCAGTTGACGGATCCCCTATCTGCAAGGGAATTACTGTTGCTATTCTCCATACTGCCAGGGCAATGCCAGTTCTCAGGCTATGTTTAAAAAGATTGCTGAGTGGTCCTGCTAGGTCTTGTTTTAGATTGTTTACTAAGTAGCCTGGGATGTTACCTGATCCCATAGAGGCTGTGTTCTTGGCTCTGGAGTGAGCTTGTATGACCTGTTCTTTGGAGATACTTGATAGAGGACTGGTGTCAGGAATGCTTTGGGGGTATGTCAGGTGGGGATGGGGGGTGGTGAAGTTATTGCCAGATCTGTTGGCTAGCTGGTTGGCAATTTCCTTAGGTTCAGTGTGAGTTGTACCATCTACTGTAAGTTCAGCACACAGCTGGGCATTCTCTCTCTTAGGTTTCAAATATAGTTAAAGAACGCCTTATGATTGTCTTTAGCTAGGGATGCTAATTTAGACTGGTAGCTAGCCTTAGAGGACTTAACAATCATCTGATTTGCTTGTTCAAGCTGTGGAGGGTATTCTACCTCTGTTGAGTTAATTCCCTCCTGCTCTTAGATATCAGTTTCTTTATTTTGCTGTATAACATATTTATACTTACAGTCCACCAGGGTGGCTTTTTTTTACAGGAAGACCTGGTTTTGTTCCTGTTAGGTACAGCTGAGACAATGCATTTGTTTAAATGGGTATATAGGGCAATTTTGTATTCATCTGCATAGGAGTCATTATTGTCTACGTTGCAGAGGATTTGAAACGTTTTGTTCCATCACTTAGTAGGCAATAGTATGCTTTAGAGAAAACTTTCATTTTTTTTTACTCTTCTGGGGCTGTCAAGCTTAATCTTTACTTCAAATGAGACAGATTTATGGTCTTATCTTACCAGGGAGGGAAACACACAGAGGGTAGTGCATCCTGTGGAGATGCCAACCAACTGTTCCAGGGGATTTGAACTAACAAAGTCCAGGAACCTTATAGTGATTGTGATTGTGCACATGTAAGTCACCCAATCAATTGAAGAATAGTTGAAATCTCCCATGATCAAGGCGTTTGGCTATATTCTGAGAGACTCTAGCAAGTCCAAGTAGGTGGTGTACTTCTCCTGGTTCATGTTGGGGGATCTCTAGCTAGTGATGATGTGGAAGAGTATTTTTCCTACAGTCAATTGAACCTGGAGTAGCTCAAGAGAGTAACACTATTTTACCAGTCTCGAGGTGTATTTGGATTTAATGAAGATGGATACACCTCTACCTTTGGTTGTTTCATTCTTGTTTTGAAGTCTGAATGTGTGAAATGCATTGTAGCCTTGTACAGTCGGGGTGCTCTCAGCTGCCTTGAACCAAGTCTCTGTGACTGCACAAACATCAGAATCTTCCAAGGTGACAAGTGCTTCCAGGGAGTGCAGTTTACTGTTTAAGCTCTCACCATTAAGCAGCCTAACCTTGAGTTTGTGTTTAGTGGATTTCTTTATGTTGGAAGTTTTGTTCTTTGGAAATTGCCTAAAAAAGGCACTATGGGGGAGGCAAGCATCTTTGCCAGTATCTGAAAGCCTTGAGGAGAAAGGTGAAGGCCATTTCTGGCAAAGCAGTGTGAACTGTCAACCACTTCTTCCTAGGCAGTCAAATACTGGACCTACTGGAGTGACACCAGCAGCTAAGTCAATTATTGAAATCAATCATTTTTTATCTATATTGTGGCATCTCATGTCATTCACATCAACATGTACTATGATAGAGTCATAAAAGTAATTGTTGCTGAGCAACTTGAGTACGTGCATGATTTGACAGATCCTGACACCTGATAGGCAGCTGACAGTGAGCTTCTCCTTGGTCAGCTTGGTGAGGGGGACATCTGTGTGTCTCACTATTGAGTCACCTATAACCAGAACATTTGGTTTGGAGGTGGCCTTAGTGGCTTAATTGTTGAAACACTGATATGTGTGTTGTTCTCTGTGGTGGTAGATTCTGTTCATGTACTAGTATGTGTGTGTTGTTTGAACTTTGAGGTCTCTGGCCTTTTAGTAGGGTGTTAGTGAACACCTCTATGTATGTGGATTTATGTGTGTTGATCTTTTCGTCTGTGAGAGGGAAAGTATGTGTGCTGACAACCTGTTGTTTGTCTTGTTTGCTGTTATGTGAAATGACTGATTCTAATTTCATGGCATAGTTACATCTCATACTGTATTTGTTTACTTTAGGAGCAAGTGGTTGTCAGTATATGTGAGGCAATTACTACATTGCCTCAAGATGCCAATGTCAGTTGGGTTGGCTGGAGAAATGGTGGGAAACTCTATGGGTAGGATTCACGAAGCCTCCGTGTAAGAGATACAAGGCTTACACGGAGGCTGCAGTTAAACGGTGTGACGTCAGCATGTCATGCATATGCATGAGGGCATGCTGAATCACACCTAAGGCTAACACGGTCCATGGAAGACAGTAGGGGCGTGTCCGTAGGCCGAGCCCTGCAAACGGACATGCCCCCAGAAGAGTAAAAGTCCCGAAAGTAAACCCCCACGACAGAGCCCGTGTAAATGTGAATAAACACAACACATGCCCCCACAGACTACGAACATAAAATGTAGAAATGAACATCTTATAATTTTTTTTTTAAATTGTAAAGATGTTTGCCCGTGAGTGCACTCGTTTGCGCGGGCGTGCCCGTAGCTTAGCCACAGTTAGCAGTCAGTGGAAAAGCATATAAGAACTAAATATGCAAACTAAGCCAAGAAGCAATAGCGTAGTGGTAGAGATGTCGGCTGAAGAGCAGGCAATCATGGTTCGAGCCCCCACAACATCAATTTTTATTTTTAGTGAAATAAGCACAAAACAAGTCCCTGACATATATGTACACATATAAAATTATATTTTATGTAAAATGTAATGAAATGGGCCATGTATTTTGAAGAAATGTGAGATAATTAAAAAAAAAAAAAATGTCAGATGTGCCTATAGCTGAGCTACAGT
Organism: Protopterus annectens; assembly: GCF_019279795.1. Lineage (NCBI taxonomy): Eukaryota > Metazoa > Chordata > Ceratodontiformes > Protopteridae > Protopterus > Protopterus annectens. Next base: position 1,549,397,341 of record NC_056729.1, on the reverse strand, counting down.
CTAACAAGTTGAGTACATCTGCCTGTAGGTGAGCAGTGTTTTAACAGGTATAAAATGAGTGCCCGTAGGTGAGCAGTGGTTTAACAGGTGTAAAATGAGTGCCCGGGGTTGAGCAGCATTTTAACATGCTGAATCTGTGTGCCCGTAGCTGAACTGAGCGTAATATGCGTGCTGACAGCCAAATGACACGTAAACCAGGGTAACCCATTTGCGCGGAGCTGCGCACCGTGCCAACAAGCTAACCGACGGGCAACGTTGAGCAAGCTGTAACAAAACTGCCTTTACACAGACACACCTCCTAACCTGTGTAGACAGTCATAAAATATAAGAAGCAGTGGCCAGGTTCGAACCCAGGATACCATGCACCATAGTCAAGGTACTGAACCACTAAGCCATGACAGTTGCACTTAGAAATGCAGTAATAGCATATATATATGAATGAATAGAAAGAGGAGCATGACAAAGCAGGTTTTGTGAAGCTGATACAATTCCAAAATGGCCAATCACAGATAAGTGCGGGGAAAACGGCATATATAAGCCCCATAGGTGGGAATACACAGCATTACCAATTGTAGAACCGACTTGCAACCAGAATGTCAGGTGTAGGTGAGGGTAGTTGCTTCCGAGCACAGAGGTAGGGCATTGAGGAGTCCAAATATATGGTTTGGCTCCTTGTCCACTATCATGAGGCCCAACTCATGCAGAGCCAGGTCCTGTGGGGAGCATATAGGGCTGAGGCATGGGACCGGTTGGCTCATGATCTCACCAGTGCCACAGGGATACCAAGGACTGGTGAGCAGGTCCATCACCACCATGCGAACCTGAAGAGACGGAAGCAGGACCAACTGAACCATTGGATCCAGGAGGCCTGGCAAATGCCCAACGCCCCACTACTAAGTTACATGTAATTATTTATGTAAGAAATTAACCTAGCTGATATTATGCAGATGTGTATTCCAATATTACTTTATTTATATTACAGCTGCAGGTGTCCGTTCTGCAAACCGTAGAGCCTATGGCGATAGGCTGGTATGGTTGCGCCACCAGGCAGGTCAGTAATTCTCTCCCTGTAACTGTAAATAAATATATAAGTATGACAGTTAGCAAAAGAGTGCAGTGTAGTCACTAATTAATAAAATGTGCAAGTAACAGTGTAAGAGGGTTTGCAAGTATTGCTTGATTACAGAAGTGTGATGCAGCCTGTAATCCAAACATAAAAATGAAACAAGTCTGAAATAAAGATGTCCTATCTGTAATATAATAGTACATAACCTGCAGCAGGCTGAAAAGTACAGCTGCAGAAGCTGAGTAAAACACGTGTGAAATATATCCCTGTTGAAATACAGAAACATGACAGAAGTGAGACTGTTGGAAAGGATTGTTATAACTACAGGTAAAACATGTCAATAAAGCCTAGAAATAAGTACCATCCTGAATTGTAAAAATAAAACAAGGGAGAGAGTGTGAGAAAGAGTTATGAATCCACCAATAAAGTAGTAATAAAGTATACTGCAGTCAGTACAGAATGAAATGAATGTGACAGGCAGAACCAAACAGTAACATGTGTTGAAAACGGTACCGCAGCTGGAATGTGTATCCCAAAATTTGGATATGTTGCTCTCAGTCTGCAATATGCAGATAGTATGGTTGTCTGAAATACCAAACATCCACAGTTGTCTATAGCTATATAAAGCAAATGTAGCAGGATGATGTAGCTGAACAGAGCCAGATATGAATGTGTATGAATAAAAATGAAAATGTATATTGATGTAGCAGTAACATTCCTATCACCAACTTGAAGTAGTTATCACATAGGAAACTGTAGGCAGAACTGTAGTGTGTATATATCTGCAGCTATTAGAAATGTACAGCATATGTATTGGTATTTGAAGTTGTTAATTAAATTTTCTTCACCCTACCCTATAACCACATATAATCCATTTTACGTGAAATTGGTATGTGCAATCACAATTAACACCCCTGGACATTTGTCCTGTTGGTTCATACATATTTGCATGTACGTTGATGCATCTGCCCTGTTCATACATCCAAACCTGATGGCCTGTTGCCATCAATCAACCCTGCATGTTGTTGGACTGTGTATTGCTGTTCAAAATATGCATGTGTTATGCTTGCTGTTCAATGGTTTGAATAACTGGGTGTTTGGTTAATGGGAATACTAATGCATGCTGTTACAACTAATTGTGAATGGTATTGTACGTTACTAACCCAAACTGTCATGACATAATGCAAAACATAGGACGACAGGGAAGGTGGGTTCCAGCAGACCCACCTCTCCCTCCTCAGCTGGCGAGTGCACCTGGCAGTAGTGCCCAGGCCAGACCCTCCTCCGGTGGCTCTGTGCCACCTGCGGGTGGAAGCACTGCAGGGGATGGGACTCGTCCCCCCTCTGCAAGTGTAGCCGGAGGAGAACATCCACTCACCCTCCGTAATGTCCGGACTGTGGTTCATAGGGAGATCCGGGACGCTGTTCTTGGGCCCCTACGCCAGCTTGAGGCACTGGTGTCACAACTAACGGGCATGCCTACTGCCCAGCCTACACAGCCCCCAGCACAGCCCCGTCCTGGGCAGTGAAGGCACAGTGGTAACTGCCCATGGGTGGGGATATCAGTTCCACTGTTACCATCTGTGGGCTCATGGGCTCTAGATATCCAAACATCCGTCCCCGTCAATTGTGTAACCCCCCCCACATGTGTCATACACCGCTCCTGTATGCATCTTGTTTGTCTTGTCTGTTAACCTACCCAACCTACCTCCCCAGCTATACTGACTTCATGTACCTGACATACCACTCTCACCTGAAAAAAAAAAAAAAGGGCACTCTGTACGCACAAAAAAATTACGCTCCATACATAGCTGCCCATTTCGCACACATGTCTGCTGGACATGTAAACTGTCAATTACAATTGGCTGTACAACAAGTATTATTGTTGTCCTTACACCTCTCTCAGGGGTGGAAGGTTTCAAATGTCACACCAAATTACAAACATATGCACAGCTGTTGCTGATGAAGAAATGGGCAGCTATGGGCCTTACCTACATCCCTCCTGCAAAACCCGAGCTTGTTTCCCTACTGTCTTACCCTCTTTGTGACCCCTTTTTCACCACTTTCCTGTCTCCCCATTTTCATTTCTTTCAAAGAAATTAGCGCAGGTGTGCGCTTGTGTGCGTGGAGCTAAACGCCAGTGCACATGCGTGAGCTCCGCGCAAACCAGCGCTAACCTGCTTACAACTGCTTAAAAGTGCCTTAGTCACTCTGAATGACAAGGCTTGTAGTCTGCTCAAAAGCAGAATAAAATCCCACTGTCAGTCCCAAACCCAGGACCTTGGAAACAGTAGTCTGCATAACTTACCACTAAGCCATGACTGTTATATAAGAACATTGTGCTACAATAAATATATCATGTAATAGTAGGAATGAATGTAAAGGGAATATAGGATGTGTAGTACACAAAACATGTCATGTATATTTACTGTCAAATGTAGTGGATTTCTATAATAGTAGTGTGTGAACAGAAACAGCCATGCTAGTTGGTAGCTAGTAGGTAATAATATCACTGTAGCACCTTGCAAGCCACACACATACTCACAGCAGGATAATCACTGCCCATAGCCCACAACCTCTTACAGCAACACATCCGGACTAAGTAATAAAAAATGTGGAGCAAAGGCCCAAAAACAGGGACACATTCCAAATATTGCTCCAACAAACTTAGACAGTTGAGAGAGTAACAGGTTTTGCATTATGTTGGATGTTTGGAAGGGTATGAAGTCTGAAACTGAAATGTTTGTCACTATAGTCTAACTTGAGCCCAGAGTGATTTGCCAGAAAAAGCTGTTTATGAGATATGGATCAAAATATGAGGCAAAAATGTGGACATCCTGCAAATATCTGTACACTTGAGAGGTCTGAGTCACTGCCATATTTGAATAGTTAAGAGCCTAGACATAGCAACAGTGACTGAGTTACAGCGATGCCCCACAGACTCCCTGTGAAATGTACAAACAGTAGGCAGAAAGGTGTTACAATACATTCAATGGTAACTATGAAGTATTGAAATATGCACCACTTGCACGTCGGAAATAGTGTAGTAATACATATGCTCATGCTAACCCACAGTCACAACTGCAGAATACCAGGCAATTTAATGGGTGTACCCCACTGATATGTACCATTCCATGAGGCAGATAAAAGATGCACCTGAGAGTCTCTGGGGCCTGCTCAGCAGCATACTCAAATACCCTAATAGATGTCAAGGCCCACACCATGGCCAGACCACACTGCATGCAGTAACACCCTAGCAGATATAGCAAGCATTCCAATGTGTGAATGTACATGGAAAATAGGAAAGCCACAGCAACACACTACAGTCAAGACACATAGCATTTATACAAGTAGTGAATGTAAAGGGCAAATATTGAAGCCATAGCAACAAAGTGCAAGAGCCACTGCTATATACCAGTTACACCACATGTCCCACAGGAAAGCACACACACCCACATTAACAGTAGTAGTAGTCTTAGGTGTCAGTGTACATACACACTTAGTACAGGAAACTGGAGAAATGAATGGAGAAATGTTAATCTACAACACAGCCAGAAATATGAGAGAGATACTAACCTTTACACTCACAGAACAGTGTCCACAGCATACCAGCATGGTCCCTGCCCTTAAACTCTGAAAGGGCTACGCCTATCTCACATACCTTTTTATAGCACTGTCCTGGAATCACAGTGAGAACTGCAATCAGTACACAACTGGCTGCATGCAATTAGCAAATGCTGGCTAATAATTGGTGCAGAGGCCATCACATGGACATATGCAGATACCTACAAAAGCATGCTGTACTTCCAGTCCACACATGCAATACTTTCATTGCACCCTCTGGAGGTAGGGAGAGAGAGAGAGAGAGAGAGAGAGAGAGAAACATACACAAACAAAAACACTCATCAAAACCGACTAGAAAGCTGACATCTGCCAACTGGAGCAGCAGCAGGACACCAAACCAAACAGCAACACAAGCAGCTGTGACAAACACAGGTAATGTAAAGTAATACTTTAAAAGTCTACATACTGTGAACCCTCCATATGTGTCATTGGTCTGTATCCATATGTATATGAAGATGTGCATAGGGCAGGGGACATACAGCAACTACCAGTGAAGGCTGTACATACATATGTATGTGAGGGCATCTATGTGCACATATCAATGTAGGTTGAATGTAGGTTGTAGTGCAATGTACAAAGTAGGTTTCACAGTTATGTATGTTTAGCAGTATGTTAGTGTGTGTATACAGTTTTGTAAACAAACATGTTGATATACCTATCTATCATATGGATACGTATGTATGTCAATATATGTATGTATGTATATATATATATATATATATATATATATATATATATATATATATATATAAAATATGCATATATGTATACATACATAGAGAGGGATGTAGGAATACATAGACAGATGTAGATAGATAGAATATGTAGAAACATATATATGTAATACACACATACAGATATGGATATATGTAGATACATATACATAGACAGACAGATCTGACTATCTACAGATATGACTGTATATGACGATCTCACACTCCCCTGTCCCACCCCCTCTGTCACTCTCACCCCCTCTCTGTCACACTCCCCCTCTCCATATCTATAGCAATATATGTACATCAATATATATATGTGTATATGTATACAGACATATATATATATATATATATATATATATATATATATATATATATATATATATATATATATATATAGAGAGAGAGAGAGATGTATATATATTCTGAGTGAGGCACATGTGTACAGATGTATTGCAACAGGTGCCTGGTGACAAAGGCATGGAGTGAACACCAGTGTCGAAACTGGAGTACCATACCCCATTTCAAATCACCTACACCAGTAACCACCAGATATGTGATTGGCTGCCAACCACTGCATGTGTCAGGGGTGAACAGGGTCATGAATGTGTACAATAGTCCCCCCAATGATAGTCACAGTGGCACACTATTCCTGGAATACATGCACATGGTATGTGTCAGCAGACATGGTGTGTCAGCTATGGACATGTAGGTCAGTGTACCCCTCCACACCACACAATGGCTGCCACGGTATGTACCTCACATGACAGCTACAGATATGGAGAAGGACACAGTGACATGTACAACACTGTGACAATGCACTCAAACACATTACCAATGCACAGTGTCTGACAACACCACAGAGTACACACATACTACCCACATAGAGGTTACCACTCCTGGAATTACATACTTAAGTCACACCCATGACAGATGTCCAACAACCATAGTAACACCTCACACCATCCACAACCTAAATGACTGCTGTGTGTCATCCTTGACACCACAGTAGAGAGCACATGGCGGAGGTACAGGTTCCTACCCACAGATAAGACAAACCCTGCAATAAACCACACAGCGTTAAGAAGCAAGACTCCCCATGAGTACATGTCACACATACCCCTGCTGAATGTTAGTCAGATAGGTAATATGCCATATGAGTCACCCTGTGTAACTGTTTGACAGGAGCAGGTACCATCACATCACATGTGTCACAATGGTCAGGGTGGCAGAACAGTATGCTGCTGTAGTCCCAGGGGCAATAGCATATTGTATTGTATTGTATTGTAATGTATTGTATTGTGTTGTACTGTATTGGTATGTAGAGGTGCCTCCTTCATGGAGTGGAACCACTGCTGCTGTACACCAGTGAACAGGTACATATCCAGTAGTCAGGGTAGTGTTACATAGCACTTCTATATGTGTGTTTAGCTCCTCTTGGGGTTAATGTAGCATGCAACCGGGGATACCATCAGGTCCCATAGATGCTGTGTTTTCTGCTTTTCTGAGGGCGGCTCTCACTTGGACATCTGTGATGACAGGGAGGTTACATTCAGCTGGGATAAGTATGTCTTAGTTTGGGGGAGAGGGAGGGGGGGAACTTGCACTGAACCAGTCTGCCACAATGTTGCCAATATCTGTGGGTTCAGTGAATTATTTGTTGTTGTGTACTAACTATGAGCATATTGGAGGGTTTCTGACCAGGTTTCTAACATAACTGAAGAAGGCCTTGTGGTTATATGTAGTGTCCCCGGTGATTTCCCTCTCAAAGTTGCCCATGGATGTTTGTATGAGAGAACATAGCTCTTTACTAGTGCTGATCAGACATACCTTCCCTTTATGGAATTATGCTCTGTCTTGCAGTAGCTTCAATCTTTTGTTATACAATCTGTCTATGGCTGGGGTCCACCAGACAGGATGCTTTCCCTTTGTGGAGAGTGTCTTGGTCTTATATGGGATTGCATGATCCATGCATTCTCGGAGATGTCCGTAGAAATCATTTGTGAAGGAGTCAGCATTGTGGGTTGTGTCTTCCACTGACCCAGTAGGCTTAAAGGATACCATCTTAGTGTTACGAAGTGTAAAGTTTGCATTTGAAATGTTATTCACTGTAGTCGTTTGTGCTGGTGGTGGAGGTGGGATATGTATATCCAGGGCAATTAGTTTGTGGTTAGATCACAGTAGTTGATGATGTACCCTATACAGTACCTCGATACAAACCCCCAGAGTGAGGAGGTGCTTTGGACCTGAATCAGTGTTCTGACTGCTGGGGTTTGGTAGCATGTTGTATGGAGTGTGCCAGGTACTGTTGCACAGTTGTTGGCTGAGCACTGATACCTGGCCATTTACATGTGTATCCACCAATAGACAGACAGATGCTATATATGTGAGATATGTTGTATCACAACAGTCGAGTAGCATGTGTAGTATGTGTGCCAAATTCTGCTGACATATTTTGCTGATATAATTTTATTTCCGTTTTCAGGACCATGGCTCACCAGCGCAATCCAGCATACTCTGCAGCTGAGGATGAGGAAATACACCAGAGCCTGGTGCGGGATTATGCAATACTCTTTTCCCGCACCAGCCAGAATCAGCAGGAGAGGGCTGCACTGTGGCAAGACCTGGTCCGTCGGGTAAATGGCATAGGCACGCATAATAGGACATATGAGCAGGTACGACATCACTGCAGTGATTTAATCAGAAATGTCCATCAGCGTGCATCGGATATCCACAGGCAACAGGTTGCCACAGGTGGTGGGGTGGCTACACATCCCCCACTAACCAGACTGGAGGGACTACTCATAAGTGTTGTGGCTCCAGCCCGCCAACAACAACAACAGCAGCAGAACTGCATTATGATGGAGGCTGGAGCCACACAGCACCAAGACTACGAGCGTGCAGGTAATATGCCATATGTATAGTTGACTTTTGTGTACACTGGTAGTTAATGCATGTGTGAGGTGTGTCCTTGGTTTGTAGCTGTCATCATAGTATTTAATGTGCAAGTGTGATATTCTCAATATCAGCAGCTGACCTGTGAAAGGCAACTGTTGTACTACTGACCTGTATCATACTCAGTAACAATGGCACAGTTGTGCCCACTGACATTAATTTCCTCACTTCTGCAGGTCCCTCCGATGTAACAGCAATGCAGCCTATCCATGCTGGTGAGTGTGTATTAACAATACCTTTAATAGTCTTGATAGTAATAGTAATATTAGGCTCACTTAGTAGTGCTCTGTGTATGCATGCAGGTGTGTCTGTGTCTGTGTGTTGATATCTCGCATACTGAGTAGTGTGCAAGTGTGCAACTGTGTGCAAGTGTGCAACTGTGTGCATGTGTGCATGTGTGCATGTGTGCACCTGTGCATGTTTGCATGTGTGCAACTGTGTGCATGTGTGCATGTGTGCACCTGTGCATGTGTGCATGTGTGCATGCGTGCACCTGTGCATGTGTGCATGTGTGCACCTGTGCATGTGTGCATGTGTGCACCTGTGCATGTGTGCATGTGTGCATCACTGGTAACATTTGCATGTGTGCATCACTGGTAACATTTGCATGTGTGCATGTGTGCATCATTGGTAACATTTGCATGTGTGCATGTGTGCATCACTGGTAACATTGTGTAGACATTGTAAACTGTGTTTCCTGTTTCCCTCCCACAGGTTCTGGTGCTGCTCTGGTGTCATGCGCAGCAGGGAACCTGAATCAGGTACCACGGGTAATGATAATGATGACATCTGTGTAATGGCACAGGGAGGTGTGCCAGGGTCCGTCATTGGTCAGCCAATTGACAGTACACAGCTGTCAACCCCATCAATGTGCACAGTCATCCTGCCAATACACCCTTTGTCGCCAATGTCCCTAGGTGATGGACAGGATACAGTGGGCATTGACCAGGGTAATGTGGTATCTGTGGCACATGCTTCCCCACACAGCAGCCATGGGCATGGCCCGGAGATGGTACCACACAGACAGATGTCCAGGGGTTCTCATGGGATCATCCATGGGCATACTGCCCCTGTCAGACGTGCCCACAGAGGTCTTACAACCTCAGCTATGCTTCGGGCTGTCATGCAGGCACAGTCACGTATGGAACGGTACACCAGACAGCGTCTGAGGGAGCTGACAGCATGTCGCACAGCCATGACTGACAGTATGCGTGACATTGTGGCTGCCATCCGTAATTTCACCGATGTCATAGACAGACGTTGTGGGGACATATTAGATCAGTTCCACAACTACATGTCCATGAGCCAGGGCAATGGTGGACGGTTGAGGCGTCGACATGGGCGTATGCCAGCAACAGCAGCAGCTGGCAGTCATCGCGGACAACAACAGGGCTGCAGCCACCCCCATAGTGCCAGCAGCAGCCCCAGCAATGCTGGGTCTGTGCTGTCATCAGACCGCCCCAGGAGACCATGTGCACGTGGCTCTGGACAGGCCCAACAGGGATCTGTGTCCAGTCAATGAACACCTGCTTCTGATGACAGTACCCAGTCTGGATTGGTACCGGATACGGTCCGTAGCACCCCTGCAAGGCACAGGTACCGTGTCCGTGGCCAGAGACACTGATCTGTATGACCTGGCAGGTACAGTCTGTGGCTGTCCACAAACACCGGTATATGGCAGCCATGAGGTGGAACTGTGTGCATCCATACACACATGCGAATTGACAACACCTAGGGCTACCACATACACGCACACACTGCATCAACATTGCTCTACCTTGTACTGCTGTCCCTCACCAACACACATACACATACATGTCAATTGGTGGTATCAGTGGCAGACTTAGGCATACCAAGTTCACACCCTGTGCATATGATGAAACTGTGCCACCTCCTGCAATCTGTAACATCAGTGCAGGTACAGCTTAACATGTTGCTGATGCACAGGGTGACTACATAGACGTGTAGTAATAGTATCATGTTGTTAACAGTACTGTGTGCTGATATAATTGTGGGTATATCCCAGCATGCCTGATGCAGTAAGGGTATGATTGTCTTGTACTGTTTTCTACACCCATGGTAAGTACCATAGTGTATCATCTGCACATGTTGGCATACTGGTGGTAATGATGTCAACAGAAGGCTACATACATAGGTAGCACAGGGGATAAGGTAATGAAAGTATTGATACGCAATGATGGACATGTAAACTGCATGTGGCATGTTGCCCACACTGAACTCTGCAATGCGGATGTTTGAGGATGTTGATATGTGTGCAGTACTACACGACTGGTACAGGACACACAGGAGCACCCTAGCACTGCAAGCTCACATCTCATACCATGCTAGACAGCCCCAACACACAAAACTAACTTTCACAGGAGGGAGAGTCCCCATAAATGTCAGGGATACTGTGGTGGCAGGACAGGTAGCATACATCCTACTAAGTATGGAACCATTGAGTGAAGGCTCAGTGTCTGTTATTTGACATGTGTATTACTGCAGGTATGAGCACCTGGGTTTCCATCCGGTTATTGTACATCATGACGGTACATGGACTGTACACTTGTGTGCGCTGAGACTGGACCCTGGCCATCTGACCTGTGTATTTCCATGTACATGTGTATAGTGCCTGCATATTTGCACTGTTACCTGCTGGAAGTGGAACAGCTTGTTTGTTGTACAATGGACTACATGCAGCCCTGCTTACTGTAGCTTTGTTTGCATGCATGTTTGCTTGCAGTTACCCTGGAACACTGATCCCACCTGCAATGCAGATTTACAGAGCTTCTGTGGACTCCTAGTGACATCTGCATAGTTTACTATATGTATGTCCATGTCTCACTTGACAGAACGTCACTGTTTGTCCTGTTCGCATGTACGTTGCCTGTGACACATTGCATATGACTTACCTGGCATTTGACCATGTGAGCAGTCATATATGCCAGTGCTAACTAATCACAAGCACTACACCCTCACATACTCACCTTCTGTACCTTGTTCCCCATTGGCCCTATGTGCTGTCAATCACCATGGCAATCACAATACTATGGTAGCATGTGCAAAGGTCACTTGTCAGTCACCTCTATGGTACAGTTGTGGAATATGTGAGTCATGTGGCAATGTCACAGCTGCCACATGCACACAGTCAACCCTCTCCCCTACACATGGATGTACAACACATGTATGAGATGCAACCACATAGCCAAACTGGGGACTAAGCACTCTGAACCCAGTACTGGCATAACCTGTCAGGTGGCATGAAATACAACAGTGACTACAATACCAGTCTGATGTAGACCTACACTGACAGCAATCCAAACATATGAACACACTGGGGCATTTGTGGAGCCTCAGAATAGCATCCTGCCTGAGCAGCAGACACCTCTGCAGCTGGCACACAGGCATACGTTAAGCCGGAACACAGCACGTGCAACACATAGCACACAAATCCTGTGTGCCAAACAGTCACAGCCTGTACGGCTAGATAACACACCTGCTACAGTTGTGTTAGGTACCTTTATTGTCCGATACAGTGAGGTCCCGCTCACCAGGCTGGACAAGGTGAAGGTTACAGTGATATGCCCGTGGGGCACTATGGTCCACCACATAACACAAGCATACAGGTCAGTCAGAGGCATGGACACATATGACTCAGTCATTGTCCATGCCACTATGGCTGACCTGTGATGTACCTCCCTGGACTACATGATAGGGAAAATAGAAGAGCCCTCTGAGCATGTGGCACAGGCTGGTATGACCCCGACCTTGGTTGGCATCATACCCTCACCATGAATGCTGAAGTATTACTGAATGCTGATGAATTAAGGTAGCTACAACACCCTAGCTGAAAGGTTCCTAGCATGTAGTCACTGCATTGCTATGGAACAACTTGTTACCACTCCCACAACAGGTGAAAACATGCAGCACCTGTTCATCAACAACATGTAGACTATATGCCCCAGACCAGATGTGTATCCCTCGCTGCTAGGATGATACCATATACAACTCACACTGCATATACACATACCACATGCAGCACCCGCACAGAAGACCACAGTCATAATGTTATCCAGTGCAAATACCATATATTCACATGTGGCAGGCATCAGACATGGGAACTATTGAAGGTCACAGGTACATATGTGTATTTGGCACACACATACATCATCCGTGTCCATTGCCATTACTGGTTTAATCGATGTCATGCATTATTGTGAACAACAACCCACACACATGGGCATTCTGTGTGACAAAAGCACACATGGCATGTGTGGAATTCAAAGCCATAACGAACTGTGCTATGACAGTAGTGAGAGACGCAGTAGCAGAGCGTGCAATTTGCATTACTCGGAGATTTGCCCTCTTCTGCTGTACTTGTAGGGTGCTGACATCATCTCTGTGTAGAGATTGGAATATGCAGCAGCTGGTGTGTTGTACTGGTTGCCAAAAGGGTCAGTTCTCTTACACATGTAATTGCACACACCTAGAGATTGGAATATGCAGCAGCTGGTGTGTTGTACTGGTTGCCAAAAGGGTCAGTTCTCTTACACATGTAATTGCACACACCCTACTTCCCCCCCCCCCTGGATTTAAACCCCTACTTAACTATGTTATGAAACTCTAGGCAGACGCATTAGCAGAGCGCACTATTCGCATTACTGGGAGATTTCCCTTCTCCTGCTGTACTTATAGGGTGCTGACATCATCAGTGTTGAGAAAGGGGAATGTGCATCCTGTAGTGTGTTTTCCTAGTTGCCAAAAGGGACATTTCTCACACACACACTAACCCCCCTCATCCAAACACACACTGAGTATTTGCAGATTTCAAATCTCTACCTAACTATGTTATGACACTCAAGATGGACGCATTAGCAGAGCACGCTATTCACATTACTGGGAGGTTTCCCTTCTCCTGCTGTACTTATAGGGTGCTGACATTATCAGTGTTTAGAAAGGGGAATGTGCATCCTGTAGTGTGTTCTGCTAGTTGCCAAAAGGGACATTTCTTTCACACAGAATTGCATACACACTAACCCCCCTTACCCAAACACACACACTTGCAGGATTCAAACCCCTACCTAACTATGTTATGACACTCAAGATGGATGCTTTAACAGAGCACGCTATTCACATTACTGGGAGGTTTCCCTTCTCCTGCTGTACTTATAGGGTGCTGACATCATCAGTGTTTAGAAAGGGGAATGTGCATCCTGTAGTGTGTTCTCCTAGTTGCCAAAAGGGACATTTCCCTCACACAGAATTGCACACACACTAACCCCCCTCACCGTGCATTTGCAGGTTTCAAACCCCTACCTAACTATATTATGACACTTGAGGGAGACGCATTAGCAGAGTGCACTATCCGAATTACTGGGCATCTGCTCTGCACCTGCAGTATTTATAGGGTGCTGACATCATTATTTATACAGAGGTATGTACATCTATTACTACCTGTCAGGTGGGGGATAGCATATATATGCATTTTCAGCCACCTACTTCAGGGTCAGATATGCACATCAGCACTGGCAGGTTATGTTTTATACCATGCTTCGTGACCACAGGACCTGTAACACACAACACAACCAGTTCAGATCACCCCTCCCACATCTGGGACATACACTTTGCTTCCCTGGGAACAGTGCCAAGATATGAAGGTGTTCACATACACCATTCCAGTTGTTAACGTCAGGTACAGGTATATTGTGTGTGGGAACTACGCAGGCCTCTACAACATTACCCTACAGCCACTACAATTTGTGAGTCCATGTGCTATGGCAGGACCACTCACCACAGCCACAAGTGGGAATACATATTGCACCTGACCATCTGCAACATGGGTACTCACTGTTCCACACCAGAGGTAGACCACCATTGTTGATATCTGACCATACCCACCTTTCCCTGGACATCCATATCCCATCCCCACCCCCAGGCAAGGTTGTCACTGCAAACAGAGTGTATTTATCAAAAGCAGACTTTGCACTTGTGAAGACTGGGGTGGAAGACTTCAAAGGACCCATGCTGGGGGAGTATATAGGCCACTCTGCATAATCCTTGACAATTGCATTCTATGAGCATGTGGAAGGTTTGCATTGATCATGCTATCCCAAATATACCCATGACTCCTCCACAACAGGACACCCTGTCAGGTGTACACCAGCCATATATGAGCTGTCCAACAGATGGAGTGAGCTAATACATTGCAGAGCAGTAGCCCACAGAGGGAGGATATCTCTGAACAGTACTGGCATGACACTTCAATCCCTCATAATCATCACGACAACGTGTTGACAGTGAAATTGTCCAGACACTGCAGATAAGGCTCCCCTCAGTCTGTTATTGACGCCCACTTACTGTTAGAGGTCCTCACCAACCCTCTTCCAGCACACACCAACAACATGGATGTGGCATAGCAAATTCAACCCCTGGGATCTCCTCTGTGTCCCTGCTTGATGGAGGCACAGCACACTAGCCTCAAACTGTGCCTTATGTGACCTACTTTACAGTGGCACAGTAGCCTACTGTACTGGGGATGCAGATGCCAAGCACACTCTGGCTAAGCTTTCATTCCCTAGGGCAAACAGCCTAGTATTGACCTCTACACCCATATGTTTAACTGTCAGATGCACAATATTTGTTGCTGATAGACTGCAGGTCTTTATTGCCATAGCATTCCTTGTTTCTATGAACAACTTGTGTATCTGTGGAAGATGTCTGAATATGAGAGGGATCCACTATATCACTTATGTCTCTGTAGTCATTTAACTGTGTGCACTGGGCAGATTGCTGTAATGTGGTTGGTTCCTGGAATAACACGTTCAAATACCAGATATGTGTGGCCAACTGCTAAACTGAGATATGGCCTGTGTGTGTGAGCATGCCCAGTTCAGCCTTTCCATGGCATGTTGTCTGACATATGTCTCATTTATCAAAGTGTGCGAGCATGCCCAGTGTGAGCTTTACATATGTTGAACTCTGCAGTCCAAAACATTTGTGGATGAGTGTGAACTTCAACAATATCTCACGTTTATGGTTGTGTGTTGGGTGTCATGTTGTGTACTTACTGGCCAACTGCTTCGTGTCTGAACACAACAGGGATTATACTGTGCCTGCAGGGTTTGCATGGGATACTTTGCATACAGTTGTCAACATCCTTTCATACTGACCTAACACTGTAGTACCATATAGTGTACTGGTTCAGTATCTTCACTGTGGTGGACAGTATCCTGGGCTTTAGTCCTTTCACTGCTTTAAATTTTCATAGTGAGCACAACAGACTGTTTAGGGGCCAGTTGTGCACATATGACCATGTTGCATTATGTTCAGATATGGACTACTTAAACCAGGCTTGTCCAACATTGGTAGTGTATTCCACAACATAGGTGGACATTGGCAAACACTAGCGATGTGCCCTAGGCCATTTCTAATGCTAGTCAGAGAGTGTGTTTGTCCTTTGATACACATTGTATCTGGAGTTTGCCATGACATATGTCATGGTTAGTATACTGTGCCTCCGTCTACCCGTGACATAACAGTGATACCCAGGGTAAACCTACCATCTCCCATCCACTCATCAAGATTCCTCTTGAGGAGAGTCGATGGGTGACTCTCTGGCTAACCTGTACTGGGAGTTTACTCAAGAGTGGGGGTGGCTTCTGTGTTATGGATCATTCAGTACAGCTTGTCCTATGTATGTCAGTGCTGGGGTTCAGGTCTCTCATGTGCATAGCTCACTGCCATTCAGATTGTACAAGGTGCAGCATGTTCATTGATTCCAGCTTGGACATGGCTTTATACATCAGGCACAGCTTGCCTCTGGGTGGGCAGTATGGCAGTGTGTGGAGCTGCAGTTTGTTTAATCAGGCAACACATGGCATCTGTTCAAGCTCTTTGATACTCCTGGTGAGATACTTTTGGGGTCTTTCCAGTTGATGGAGGTGTCTGCTGAGGTACATCCCACAGGGGCCATTGTAGTCAATTGTGATGCTGATGAAGGATGACTGCAGAGCCACAATGACCTCCCCTGATTTAGATCTGACTACCTTCATGATTAGGTGGGTATATGGTATGTTTCTGTAACCACTACAGCCACATGCTTGTCCAATGCAAGATATCTATCAACTTGTGTCCCCAGGTCTCTTATTACATCTTAAGTACTTAATGGGTTAACACCTATGTGGTAATTGGTGGGCACTTACTGTATATCCACAGGGGTTGACTATACACTTTTCTGCAGTTAGCTTGCTGACATGGCTATGGCACCAGTTGTCTGTTTCTATGTGGCCCTTTTGTGGGATGCTTGTGTCAGCTGGAGGGTCAGATATGGTGGCCAGTTTGTAGTCCTCTGCAAACTTGTTCAGACACAGTCCTTCCATGTTGGCCTGTATTTATGGGACATATATACCAAACAAGGGAGGTCCCAGGACCGAGCCTTGTGGGATGCCAGTTGTATCTGGTTTGTAGTCTGACATGGCTGCAGCATTTCTGACCATGTCAGTTCTATCCTTGGTCTGGTTTGCAACCACTCTACTGACATAGGGGTTTATATTTAAGCTGGTGGGCTTATCTGTAATGAACATGTGGGGTATTGTATGGAAGCCTTTTGCAAGGTCCAGCTAGGCTGTGTGGACCACATTCCCCTCATCAATGACCTTAATGACTGTTTCAAATGAGTCAAACATGTTTAAAGGGCAGGATCTGCACTTACGAAAGCCACACTGGGTAGGATCCAGTGTCAGTAGGTCCCCAATATCTTTATGTCTGAGGTACATGCTGATCCTTTCCATAGCTTTGCAGACCAAGCTTGTCAGCATTCTGGGGTGGTAGTTTGCAGTATCCATTCAGGCAACACCTTTGTGGAGAAGGATCACTGTTGTTGTACACTGCTCTTTGGGTACATATCCTGTGGTAAGGCTGACATTGAGCAGTAGTGTTATTTGGCATTCCATTCTTCTTGGAGTCCATGTTGGACTCAGCCCAGGACACCATCTCATACCATTAATGCTGTGTGTTTTGCTTTGTAGATGCTGGCTGTTACCTCAGCATCTGCAATGTCAGGGGGCCAGCACTCTGCTGGGATAGATATTTTGCATTTTGGGGGGGGGGTTGCACTGCACCTGTCAGGTTGGATGTTGGCAATATGTGTGTGTGTTTGGTATGTTGTTTGTAATATTTGAGTGATTCAGAGCATATCTGTGAATTTCCAACAAGGTTCCTACCATCAGTTAAGAAAGCCTTGTGATTATCCTTAGTGTCCTGTACAATTTGTATCTTCATAGGTTCATAGGTTCATACTAGGCTATCCACCCTAGGGCATTTCTAAGCCTAGCCAGAGTGTGTGTGGCTTTCGCCACCACTTGCTATGTGAATATTATGGCCATTTATGATTTACTTTACTGTGCCTCTGTCTGGACGTGACACAGTGAAGACCCCCAGTGCACATCTATGATCATCCATCCACTTGGCAAGATTCCTGTTGAAGAGAGTCAGTGAGGGGCTCTGCCTAACATGGAGTGGGATTCCGTTCCAGGGTGTAGGGAGCCTCTGGGTTATGTATCTGTCCCTCCAGCACATCCTATTTCATTATGTGTTGAGGTTGACATCTCTCACTCTCACAGCTCCGATGGATTTGGGTTTTCTGGGCTGGAGCATGTCCATTACTCCTGTGTTGGACATGGCCTTGTACAACAGGCATGCAACACCTCTGCGTAGGCAATATGTGACTGCATACAGCTGGGGTGTCTACAGCCAGGCAGCATATGACAAATATTTGAGACCCTTTATCCTCTTGGTGGGGTACCTTTGAGGTCTTTCTAACTGCTGCAGGTGTCGGGTAAGGTACATCCCAAATGAGGCATTGTACTAGATTATGGGTCTGATAAGAGAACAGTATAGGGCACAATGATCTCTGTTGACGTAGATGTGAATCCTTTCATGATACGGTGTCCAATATAGACAGTCTTCCTAGCCACTTTGGCAATGTGAGTGTCACATGACAGGTTACTGTCCACTTGTGTCCCTAGGTCCCTGAATACTCCTTCCATACATAATGGATTAACACCTATGTGGTAATTTGTGAGTATCTTGTTTGGTATTTGGTGAGACATTCATACTGTCCAGTGTCTTCAGGACGGCTGAGTGGGGTTCCTGTGTGTGAGAGTGTGGTCTGTAGCATGCTACAGACTGTACAGCAGTTTTGCCTACGGTTAGTTGCACATGGGTGGTCTCCGATGCTTCGTGCATTGTCAGTTACCTGGACGTGTGGGTGTCTGTGCTGAATATGGATACTCCCCCTCCTTTTATGTTTTGGTCCAGGTTTTGGGGCCATAACGCATGATATGAGGTATAACCTGGTAGTGCTGGTGTGCTGTCAGAAGCCTTGCTGCAGGTTTCTGTCACTGCACGGACATTGATGTTCTCCATACTGGGGAGGGCCCCGGGAGCATGCATGTTGAGGTTTACACGTCTGGCATTGGGCAGCATTACCCTTATGATTCTTTCCACTTATGTTTTCCAGGGAGGTGGGTTAGTCTTTTCAGCCTTGTCTACGAAAGGCTCTATGGAGGTGGCAAGATCCTTATCCAATATCCAGACGCCCAGGGGTAACAGGTGCAAGCCATCCCTGGCACAGCAGCGTGGCTTGTCAAGCATGACATCCCAAGCAGACAGACATTGGATCCCCTTGGAATGACACCAGTAATTGTGCCACTTGTTAAAGCTGATCATTCTGTGTTTGTACTGTGGCATCATTCTTGGTGAGGGTAGGATGCTGTACACAGTCAGTGTCATACCGGCCTGGACTACATAATCGGAGAGCTCATCTATGTCTCTTTTCATGTAGTCCGGGGAGGTACATCTCAGGTCATTCATGCCAGCATGGACAATGACTGCATCATATTTCTACTTGCTTTGGGGTGACCTGCGTACTTGTGTTATGTGGCGTATTGTAGCAGCCTACAGGCAGGTTACTGTACCCTTTCCCTTGTTCAGTCTGGTGAGCGGGACAGCAGTGTGTCTGACTATGGAGTCACCTATTACAACTGTATCAGGCATGTTATTTCTCCTTCTGGCCTGTGACTGTTTGGCACACCAGCTTTGTGTACTATGTGTTGCATGTGCTATGTTTGGAGGTAGTGGTTGCTTGGGTGTCTGCTTTGGAGGCCTCTGTTGATGTGGTGTGTTTGTAATTAGGGCCTCAGGGAATGTTTTTCTGTGTTTATGACTTTGGTTTGCAGTTGTGATAGGTCTATGTGAGACTGGGTTTGTGGTGTGTGTGGTTACCTTCTCCTGACTAGTTTTGACAGTACTGAGTTGAGAGAGCTCAGCCTCTGGTTTGGATAAATGGTTGCATCTCTCACATATATTTGTATTTCTTGGGGGGAGGTGAGGGTTGTCTGTGTACATGGGGCAGGTGTAACATTGCCTCAAGATTCACAGATTCAACTTGTTGTAGCTGGCCTTACTGGATTGTATGAGTGGACATATTTTATTGCCATACTACTGATCAGTGATTACTTCCCTTTTTATGTTTGCTCTATCATGTAGTAGCTTCCTCATTCTCTTGCATGGTTTGGTAATGGCTGGAGTCCACCATGCCAGATGCCTGCGTGTATGACATTGTGTCTTGGTTTTATTTGGGATTGCATAATCCATGCATTCCTGGCAGTGTTCATGGAATGCCTGTATAACAGGTTCTGAGGTGTGGCCCATATTTTGCACCTGCACAGGGCCTTTAATGGATTCCACATCAGTTTGGAGGAGTGCAACTTTTGCTTTACACATGTTTTTTACTGTGGTTTTCTGGCCAGGGACTGTGGTCAGGATGTGTATATCCGTTGTGATTACTCTATGGTCTGGTCTTATCAGTGAGGGATACACTTCTCATCTTGCCCTCCAGTACCCGTGTTGCTGATTATCACATCCAGTATGCTTACCCCTCTTGTGGGAGTGGTACGTTGTTCCTGGGCATTTTGGTTTATGGATTCTAGGCACTTTTGTCCTACAGTGTTGGAGCTAGAATAATGTTCCCAGTCTATGTTTGGGTATTTTCAGTCACCCAATATAATGTGGTTTGGAGGGCTTGATATATTCATGTATTCCAACATAGGCCAAGTGCAGTTCCTGGTGTTAGGACGGTAGTCTGTAGTAGGCTATAAACTGGGAGGCAGTTTTAGCCACTGTTACTTGACCATGGCTAGTCCATGCTGCTTCTTGTTGTGGTACCAACATGGGGGTGTGGTTATCCTTGACAATTATTGCTAGTCACCCTCCTTTTGTAGCTTGTTCCATGTGTTGAGGCTGTACAGCACAGTATGAGGTGTAACCTGGTAGTGTTAGGGTGCTGTTGTGAGCCTTGACCCAGTTTTCTGTTACAGGACAGATATCAACATTCTCCATACTGGGGGAGTTTAGACTGCATGTATCTTGCTGTTTAGACTTCTGGCATTGGGTAGCATTACATCTAGGTTGTTATCCCTTGTGATACCTATGGAGGTGGGTTTGTGTTTTGAGCCTTACCTATTCAAGGCACACTGTGGATAACAACAGCCTTTGCCAGTATCCATATGGCCAGGACTGATAGGTGCACGCCACCCCTAGCAGGTGGAGCATCATGTCATGCTCAGCATGCCATCCCAGGCTGGCACACATTGGATCCCCTTTGACTAACAGCAACACTTCAGCCAATTATTGCAATTGATCATCTCATCATCATATTGTGGCATCATGCTTGGTGAGGGTAGGATGTTAGTCAGGGTCATCAAGTTTGCATATACTACATGGTGTTACATTGCTTAACACATGGCATTCATGCCTCAGGTGGTGCTGCAGGGCTGCCTCTGTCAGATGCACATACTACACTCCCTGTACATGTTTGAGAGCAGGTTATGTCATTTTAGGCATCCCTGTTATTATATGAGTGAGTCAGAGAGGGGTATCATTACCAGGGTTCCTACTGAGCCAGTGTATGTGCTATGCGTTGCCTCTTTGCCAAGGCCAGGGCATACTGGGCACGCCTCCTTCTGCCTACTGGGGCAGGCTCAGGTTGTTCCTCCTCTGAGTCACGCCTGCCTGTGATGGCCTTGGCAATGGTGGGGGGCTGTTTGGCCTGGCCCTATGCTGGTCCTGCTGCAGCTGTTTTCGCAAGATCATATTATGTAGCATAGCACATACCATGACAATTTGGGTACATGTAGTTGGTGTGTACTGCAAGGCTCCACCAGATGTGTCTAGACACCGGAACCGTGACTTGAGCAGCCCAAACACACGCACTATTACATTACGTGTTTGTGCGTGTGCCTCATTATGGCGTTCCTGTTCAGGTGTGTGTGCGTTTCTGATGGGTGTCATCAGCCACGGCTCCAGTGCATAACCTGCATCCCCCACTAGGTGTCCATGTGGGATGTCCCCATTGGCAAATGTCTGGTACAGCTGCGTCAAATGCCAGATATGGGAATCATGGTAGCTCCCAGGGCAGCCAGCACACACATTCATTATTATGCCCTGGGCATCACACACGACCTGGCAGTTGATGGAGGGGAAGCCCTTGTGGTTTATGTAGGCCCTACCCTGCTCACCAGCTGGTGCTTTGATACGTATGTGCGTGCAGTCTATTGCACCCACTACCTCAGGGTATTCCGCTATTTGCTGGAAGAGACGCATATTGCTGGCCAATACCTCATGGGCATTGGGGAAATATACATGATCACCGACATGTGCTGACATGGCATCCAGGAACTGGTGCAGTACCCTGGAGGCTGATGCCTGTGATATCCCCATCATATCACCAGTTGGTCTCTGGAAGGTACCTGTTGCTAGTATTCTTAGGCCTACACATACCTTGGTTTCCACTGGGATGGGTTCCCCTCTGTTGGTTCTGTGTGTGAGGCGTGGCCTGCACAGCTCAACAATTTGCTGCAGGAGGTCTCTGTCCACTCTATAGTGCTCCACTATCTCCAGCTCATGTAACCCATGGTAGGTGACCCTGGGCCTGTACACTCTTCTCCGCCTCCTCACTGTGGGTTGTCTGGCACCATTTGCATTGTCACCACCCTCAGCAAGTAGCCTATGTCTCCTTATGACAGCTATGGCAGCCCCTAGCATTTCTGCTCTGAGTTCAGCTTTTTCAGTTTTCACTTCTAATAGCTTACTCCTGTCTTGCAGTGTCTCTTGAGAGAAACATCCTGCACTGCTGTTTGCAGAGTTTTAAGTGCTTGGCTGGGCTACTATTCTGCCTGTGTAATTGCCTGCTTCTAATTGTTTTCACCTGCTAGCTCCAGCAGTATTCCCTGCTAGCTTCCTACTAATTCAGTTGCTTCCTTTTTCCTTTCTGTTTCCTCAGGGGGGAGCAACGTGCATACCAGCAGAAACACACTCACAGTGGCTTACATGCGTGCACACAGGCTTACACAGTTTAGAATCTTCTTATTGGGGTTAAAATGCACGCACACTAGCGCAAACAGTCTTACAAGTCTGCCAACAGGCTCCCACATGCTCAGTCTGCCTTACACGCGCGCACACTGCCCTACTCGCTCCCCATGGCGCACACACATGCGCATGCACGCCCAGCAAGAAACTTTGGTGTAAGCAACAGTGTACACCTTCCATTTCTTGACTTTCCCATGCTTATCTTGTGACACTCCTTTTTCCATGATATATGTCTGACATCTGTCATGTAACACTGACCTCCAATGAACTGCATTTCTTTCTGCCATTCCCCCCTGTGATGTCACCTATCTCCTACTCTGTTCCTCCCCCTTATGTAAGTCTTACAGTACTCAGAATGTGCTCATTTGCTATGTGACAGTGGAATTCAGTATCCTAACACTCATTTACATCAGATTGCCTACTAATGCTTAGTTACATGTCTTAGACTCAGCTTCCCCCCTTAGCAACCACTAAACGGTGGCCATGTTGTTTTTGGTCTGCTGGTCCCTGCATTGTAAATCCATGTATTGCATAAAACCCACATTTGTGGGTTTATAACCTTCATTTTTATATTTTATATAGCGCAGCCCATTTGCGTGGGGCTGCGCTGCATTTAAACATCGGCGATCGCCGAAAAAACAAAATATTTATTTCTCATATTTGCATCGGGGCACCTTGCCAATGGCCACATATTTGGCCATTGGCATGCTGCCTGACACATATGCACCCTTTATTTGGAGCTGACATGGCTCCATTGTGTTATTTGCAGAAACGGCTCTTACACGGGCTGGTTTGGGCTTCGTGGATCGCTAATCTACCTCATTTGCATGCCTTTCAGCTGCAAGTGAGGTGATTAGCATATCCACGCCCACTCCGTGTAAGAGATGTTTTAGCTGGTCTCTTACACAGAATTTCGGGCTGTTCCTGGATCGCGAGGGCTGCATGGAGTCTTACACTACTCTTAGACTCCGTGCAAGCCTTCGTGAATCCTGCCCTATGTCTATTATGGCAGGTTATATATTGTAGTGACTAGTGGGGATGGACTAGATGGGCCAGGATTTGCTTGTGAGACTGACTAGGGCAGTTCTTCTATGGAAGACTAAGGGTGGAAGACTGTGTCAGTGCCTCAGAATGTGCAGCTGAGTTACTCGCTGTGTAGCAATGTGCAACTGTGTTGAGCAAAGAGAGGCAATGGATCTAAGGATAGTTCTCTAGCAGATATCAAGGGACAATTGTTGTTTCTATGCATTTACATATATACACATCAGCACTAAACCCCATTGAGTGGTGCACAGTTACATGCAAAAGCTTAAATACAAGTGAAGTTAAACAGTTTTGACACAAATTAGCCAATAGGAATGCCCAAAACTGAGCTTGAGGCAATGATTGAAAAGGGTACATAATGGTGATGTTAGTTCATGTTTTAGTCTGTTTAGAAGACAGCCTTGAATGTTGTCTGGTCCCACAGAGGCTGTAAATTTTGCCTGGGACAAGGCTTTGAGGACCTGCTCTTCAGATATGTAGGGTGGGGCAGGGTTGGGGGAAGGTTTGTTGTAAGTTAAGAGGGGATAAGGGAGTGAAATTTTCACCAAACCTATCCACTAGCAGTTTTGCTATCTCTGTGGGGTCATTGTGTATGATACCTTTGGCCACTTGTTTTGCACATACTTGGGTCCTACCCTTTAGGTTATATACGTAGCTGTAAAAAGCCTTATGGTTGTCCTTGGCTGTACTTGCTAAGTCTCTCTTAAAGGAGCCCTTGAAGGATTTGACCAGTTGTCCTAGTTGCCTGTTGAGACTGAGGATGGTGCTTTTCCATTGTTGGGGGCCTTGCCTTTGTTTTCCTGGTCAGCAACTTTTTGCATTTATTGTAAAGTTTGTTGATGCTGGATGTCCAGCATGGGAGCTTGTTTTTACTTTGAGCTTTGGCTTTGATTCTTTCTGGTATGGCTGAGTTTATACTTATGCAAGTGATTGTACAGGGCTTTACTGTAAGCTTAGGCATAGTTACCACTTTCAGCTTGGGGTGGGGCTTGGAATGCATTTATACCTTCATCTAGGAGGATGTAGTTTGTTTGGTGAAGTTTTTTAGTCTGATTTCACCATTTGTGAGTTCTGGTGTTAGTGCTAGCTTGAAGGTGATTGATTTGTGGTCAGTTTTAACTAATGAGGGTCTTACAATTGTGGCAGTGCATTTATTTGACATGTTGGAGAAGACCAGATACAGAATGTTTGCTTTCCCTGTGCTGTCAGGGTATGGACAATTTGTTCCTGGGCATATGAATTATCAAAGTCAAGGAACTTTTGTGCTAGCAAGTTAGGGCTAGCATAGGTTTCCCAGTTGATGGTTTGATAATTGAAATCTCCATAACCAGGGTGTTTGGTAAAATTTGGATTGTCTCCAGTTTGGTCAAGTAGGCTTTGTGGGTGGCGTTACCCATGGAGAGGGATCTATAATTGTCTGTGATTTGAATGTGGGTCTTACCCACTGTAACCTGGACCTGGAGTAACTCCATGGAGTTGTCCAATCTAACTAGATGGGAGGTGAATTTGTCTCTAATATAGATTGAAACACTGTCGTCTTTGGTTTCCACCCATTAATTTTGCAGTCTAAAGGTGTGTAAGGCATATGTAGTGGTGGGTGAACTGCCAGCCTTCTTTGTGTTACTGTTTTGAGTTAGATAGCACATGGATTCTAGATTCTTGGTGTAACTACATCTCTCACACTCTGTGCTAGAGTGTATTATTAGTAGAGAGTTGTCTGTGCATATGAAGCAATTGCTACACTATCAAGAGACCCACGTTAACAAGGTTGGTAGGAGAAACAAGGGTAGTCCAACTTTCCATAATGCTAGGTAGAAGACTGTTGTCATTTTGAGAGGCTATTCAGAATCAATCACAGAGGAGCTCAGTGGATGGATATTTCTGCCAGGTTTTAGGGAAAATTTGTTGAATTTAACTGTCCAGCTTTGATGCACAACTACACAATAGTGTGTGGTGCTGCACTAAATGCAAACAAGCAGAAACCTGTTCAAAGATAGGGCCTAAATACCAGAAGCTAAAAACCTGAAAAAAATTTTTAAAAGATTCAAAAGGACCAATCAGGATGGCTTATTCCAAGCCCTTGACTGGCCTCCCTTACCGAACAGATCCCAATTAGCACAATTCTCTCACAAAAGTGCAGATAGACCCCTTCCAAACCAAGATGTCCTGGAAAATGTGCTCAGAACAAACAAACTACTAGAAACAGTTACAGAAGCAGCAGACCTGTATCTGGACTATACTACAGATACTAGCTACCCTAGTTTCAGTGGGAAACACTAGAGAGTGTTTAAAACAGCAGAAAAATTACAGTGAGACACTAATCTCTGTAGCACATACTGTAACTGCGTACTGCTGTAGTGTGATTTAGAACCATGGTTGGGTTCCATCCCCACCCATAGCAGTTCTGGATGTTTTGTGTGTGTTTCAATGTCTGTGTACGGAGCAATGCATTATAGGCTAACCACACTCAGTACATTTCAAATGGCCTACTTTGGTAATTCTGCTGATGTCATTCATTGTGAAATACACCTTTGAGGAAAGAGTTCGCTAGTAATCCCTGTTGTGTGTCCTATAAAAGCTCCGTGCTGTAGTATGCTATAGTGTGATATAGACCTATGTTAGGGGTTCTATACCCAATGATTGGATGGGAGAAAGGAAATTGACCACAGGGATCACATCAGTCACCCTGCTAGACAGGGGTCCAGGGAAGTAAATAGTGTGGGAAGAAATAGCCAGGGAATTGTTATGGCTAGGCTTGTATAGGCCCTATGAACCTATAAAAAAAATTAAAATAGCAGAAAATCAGCAAGGAGGCTCTAAAGGATGTTTTCAACAGTTAACAGACCAGTTATTTAAACACTGCTTGGTGGCAAAACAAGAACAAGCAGAAGAGATAGCTTAAAACAGTGAAAAATTCCAGTAAATACTTAACTAACCATGAAACTAACAAAAATGCTTTGTATCAGTGAAAACGACAATAAAATCTGATTTAACAGGCACATCAAAGCAGGCAATTGCAGTATAACAGTGTAGTTTAATACACAGTAAATAAATACAGTATAAAAGTAGGTGACAGGCAATAAAACAGTGTAGTAAATAGTATAAATAAGTAAAAAAAGAAGAAAAAAAAAGAAAACAAGAAACAGGCAACCTATGTACTTTTTGGAAGCTCAGAAGCCTCTAGTCATCTGGTATTTCATCTCAGAGTTATGGCTGGTAACCCACCTCAAGTTCAGCTTGGACAAGTCATAGAGTTGTTATTGTTACTATAAGTTTTCTGTTTTGGGAATAGAAGGATTCAGTAAAAAAGATGAAGTCCAAAGGGACCTTGCAAGATAATGATGTTTTATTGAAGATAATTTTGAGGTTGTGTGCCCTGAATTAAGCAATTTGAAAAAATATATATTTATATGGACTGGGGAGCAATGTTATTCCAGAGAGGTAGAGTTAAGAATAATGTCATAAACATTGCTAAATACCATCTTAAAGCTGTTGCCACTGGAAATGTAGAGAGTGGTAGTCAAAGAAAAGGTACAGTCTGTAGTGCATTTTAGAACTCACTCCAAGTTATCATCGAATCAGGTAAGGGAAATTCTTATGTGCTGTATACATCTAATAATGGATCAATGAATGACACTACCACCTGTCATTCCTGTACTTCATTAAAGAACTTTCATCCCTTATAATAATTGCAAAACTGACCAAATAATAATTATGTATTAACTCATCAATTGCTTATCACAGGCAGCAACCCTGAGTTAAAATTTCACCAAATATTTTGCAAGAGAATTATCACTTTATTTTTCAGTATGAATTCTCTCAGCCTGAATTAGTTACGTGGGATACATAGGATTCAGGTCTAGACTGGATATCAGAAGATTAATTGAAGCCTGCCAGATCGGATCTGTGATGTGTGATCCATCAGTTGCAGATGACTGAGCAGATTAGGCACTAGAGGGATAGACAACTTCGTACCATAGTATGAGAATCTGGGAGAAGGTAGAGGAAGGTAGTGGGGGAACAAAACTGGAAATCAAAACAAAACCTGTAGTTTAGCTACTTTGGCAGAAACTTGACATTTGCAATGAAAATCTGTTCATCTGCTAGCATTTAACACAGATCAAGGCAAGCCCAAGAAAATGAAGCATTCTCCCTCTTTTCAGAGCTAGTCATAAAAGGTATTGAACACCACTGTACATGTATGTACAGAATAAACAACCAAAATTATACAATCTTGGCCATAAAATTATACATGCCTGACCACATTACTTAATGAGAAAGAAATGACATTGTAGAGTGAAGGAAAAATAGACTGAAAAACAAAATTATATTTGTATAGTAACCTCATTAGGCCATTTTATGATACATCAAATTATAAAATAAAAATAACTCTGAATGATGTACAAAGGGATTGGTATCCAAGTATCCAAGTATCCAGGAGTCCGTTTTCTGGGTGAAAGTGCCCTATAAGATTTTCCTCCATCTTTGTTTCTGGAAGGTATAGTAAAAGAATGAATGGTAAAGGCCAGCACTTGAAAAAGGTAATAGTTTTGATAAGTTCAGTTCCAGTAAATGGAATGTTGCAGTTAGTTGGTGCAAGGCACAGTTTAGGTAGAGATACTGAAGAGCATAGATTTAGTCTTTTCAGCGTTAATGCCAAGATTGCCACTCAGTAGCCATTTGTGCACCTCAGGTAAGGTTGTGTTGATGATGTAGGTAAGTAGAGAGCCAGAGTGGTACTTAATAGGACTAAGTTACTCACATACAGTAGCACACGGATTCAAGAATTTCTTGTGTGAGAGACATACTAAGATGGAAAAAAACAGTTACTGAAGGATGGCGCCCTGGACACCTTTTTGTAGAGCTGAGATGGGAGAAGAAAGTGGAGTCAACAAGGCTCTTAAGGCTCATTTCTTTAAGTAACTGCTTAAGTCTTTATTTGTAAAGAAGAGCATTCTGTATTTTTATAGCACTGCCAGGAGCAGAATGTAATCAGTGAGATGCAGAATCATGTCTTTGCCAACTAAAAAAATAAAGCCCCTCATACAAATCTACTATCCATGATCCGGCAAGTTATTTTTTTATTTGAGGGGTGGTAATTCTGCCAGTGTGTTGCAGCCCCCATGAAAATTATGATGCTCATATTACAGTAGCCGATGCTCACTGAAGTACTCCTTAAGTTATCCAGATGCTATTGTTTCAAGAGGATTAAATGACAGAAAAAGAATGAAGGAGTAACAGTCTGTAATGTTAAAAGCATGGTGCACCATGGGAACATGAATGATGGTGGTATTGTTTTCTGCAGATCTACAGCCTGCAAATGTGCAGGACAAGAAAGACATTATACATGCAGCATATCTTGAGGAAAAGGAGAGGAAGCCAACATTCCAAGGCTGTTTATTTTAATATTTGATATATAGGTAAGTGAACTAGTCTAAAGACACCTGTCAAGACCAGAAGGCAGCATGGTGGTTCTGTGAAAAATCCTCTAAGTGACACCTCTAGGGTTCTGGTTTCAATCCTGACTTCAGGTCAGTATGTCTATGTAGAGTTTATACATTATGCCCATATTTGCATGGGTTTTCCCCACGTATTCCAGTTTCCTTCCACCTTCAAAAAACATGTTTTTTATTTATTATTTATTTTATTTATTTAGTTTGATGAGTGGGGAAGTCCACTGGGCCTAAAAAGAGCCCGTTTTCAATGAAGACCCAGGGAGAAAAGCTGCAGTAACAATGACAAACATATTAGCATATACACATACAAAGCAAAGAAGTCATACAGCTTTATGCAGCTTTCTACAGTAAAAAAATTCTACATTCTGCAATAATAATAACATCTAGCAGCTGTACAGTCTAAGAGTCATTAACAGTAAATTACAATTGAAATTTTACATTCCACAATAATTGTAGTAAAAATCTAGCAACAGAACAGTCTAAGTGTCAATAACAATGAATTACAATTGAGGACGAGAGATTGTTGGAAATAAACTATGAACAAAATGTAGACATTAAGGAGGAGGGGTCTATATTATAAGATCGAAATTCAGTTTGAATGAACGCCTTTTAGTCGAACTGTCTTGAGCGAAATCACTTTTGAGCGAATGTCAGAAATGTCTAATCAACCCTGCACGAACTGTTTTAGTCGGCCAACATCCAGTAAGCTGCATAAGCTGTGTATCACAGTCTGAAAGTACGGCAAGTAAAACATGAATATACTGCAGATATCAGCACACACTAATGTCAGAAAGCAAACCAGATATCAAACCATGGCAAGTAAAGCATAGATATACTGCGGATGTCAGCACACGGTAATGTAATAAATCAACATACACAAACACACACAAAAAACAACAATCTACACACATACAGTTAAAATCCTGCACCTAAACCTAAACTAAACTTGACATGCACTACTAGCTATCCACTTACCTTAACCCAACCCTAACCCTAAGGTCCGTCACTATCGCACACTCACCTCACCTGTGCCCTAACCCTAACTCACCTAACCCACCCCCTAACCCTAACCTACACACAACCGCACACTTACCTGACCCGCGACCTAACCTTAACTCACCTAACCCACCCCCTAACCCTAACCTACAAACAATCACATACTTACCTGAACCCGACCCATAACGTTCCAAAATATCGAACGCTGAAAACAGTGAAGCCACAGCAATGGCCCACCAAATTCTTTTCCTGGGAAAGAATTTGGTGTTCTGCACCTTCGCTGTTTTCAGCGTTCGACATTATGGGGTCGATATTATAACATTCGATCTTTGTAGAATTTGATGTTATAATATAGACCCAAGGAGGAGTAGGATGGCAAATGATGTGAGTGCAGAGATGATGCATAGAGTTAGAAGGTGGGTTTTGATATAGGAGGGTCCTATGTCAGGAAGGAGCAAGGGCATTCCCAGTTTGAAGATAGGTAGGAATGGAGGAGGGATTTAAAGTTAGAGTGGTTATAAGTATTTCTAAGGGAGGGAGGAAGAGATTTCCAAAGTTTAACTAAGGAGCAGGATAGCAGAGAGTATGCAGGTGAACATAAAGGTTTGTAGATTTTGAGCAGGTTCTGATTTTCTGACCTAAGTGAGCAATTAGGAATATAGGGGGTTAAGGAGATGGACAGAGAGGGATAGGAGGATGGGTTAAATATGAGCTTATGGGCAGTGGTGAGTTTAAGGAGTTTCAGATAGTTGGGAAGCTCAAGCCATTGCAGTGAGTGGAGGTAGATACAGTAATGGGATGAGTTTCTAGAGTTGGTGATGAATTTGCATATTTTATTGTAGCAGGTATCTAACTTAGTTTGAAGGCCAAGCTGAAGATTCAAGAACAGAGGATTGCCATACATTAGAGAGGAGAGAAGGTATGTGGAGTTGAGGGTCTTTCTGGTGGACGGGGTGAGATAATGGTTATGCCTATATAGGAGTCCTAATTTTTGGTGTTTTTTTTTTTTTATGTTAGTTTGGATGTGGATATCGAAATTTAGATGGTTATTAATAATGACGCCGAGCAGTTTAGTGTGAGGGACAATTTCAGTGGGGGTGTTATTCTGGCTTATGATCCTGAATGGGGTTTTATCCATGGGGGGTGTTTAGATGGGGAAAATCATTAATTTGATTTTATTGGAGCTAAGGGCTAAATGGTTGTTTTGCATCCAGGTTTCAGTATTTGAGAAAGCTGACTGGGTTATCTGAAGAAGGTCGGAAGGAGTGTCACCTGAGCAGATGATTGTTGAATCATCTGCATACTGGATTAGTGTAGAATTGGAGATGGAGTGGTGAAAGTTGTTGATGAGTATTGAAAAGTAAAAGGCCAATGGCAGAACCTTGGAGTACCCCAGTAGGGGTCTATAGAAAGGAAGAGGTGGAATTTTCCATTTAACAGCTTGTTGTCTTTTGTAGAGGTATCTGGTGAACCAAGCTATGGTGGAAGGGGAGAGATTGAGGGAGGAGAGTTGTGATAGGAGTATAGGGTGGGAGACGGTGTCAAAGGCTTTGGAAAGGTCTAGCAACAGGGTTGATATGATTTTGCCGGAGTCACGAATATGGTTAATGGAAGGAGAGGAGTGCAGTGATGGAACTGTGGCCAGGACAGAATCCATGTTGTGTGGGGGTTAGGAGGTTGTTTTGTGTTAGATAAGTGAATACATTTTTCCAGGACTTTTGAGAATGGGAAAAGTATGGCAACAGGATGGAAATTAGTGGTGTTAGTGTTTTTACTGCCTTTATGGAGTGGGATGATGAATGCTTGTCTCCAAAGTGAGGGAACATAAGATTCTTGGATGGACCTATTTATTATGATGGAGAAAGGGAAGGCTATGCTGTTGGCAGATAGTTTGAGGAAGGATGCAGGTAAATTATCTGGTGTGTTGGAGAATGATTTCAGTCAGAGGAGGAGTTTTCTATTATGTGTGGGGGCAGGATTGAGGCTGAAGGAGGGGGTATGTGTTTTGAGATCAGAGAGGAAGGTATGGGGGGGATATTGGAGGGGAGCTGGCAGTAAGTTTGGTTATACATTCCACAAAGAAGATGTTAAATAGAGAGGCTGTTTCTTGGTCAGAGCAGTTAGGGTTTGCTAATGGGTTCTCTTTACTGCCGTGGTGAAGGAGGGAGGAGATGGTATTCCAGAATTTTCTAGGGTTTTTACAATGTTCAGATTGAAGCTTAGAATAATATGTTTTGTGGTCATTGGTTATTAGTTTTTTATGGAGTTGTTTAAATTCTAGTAGGGTATTAAGTTGCTTATTTCTTTGGTATTGTTTCCACTTTTTGTCTCTTAGGAGCATGATCTGTTTAGTTTCCTTGGATAGCCAGGGAGAAATTGCAGCTTTGACTATTTTGGTCCTGAGATGAGCAAGGTTATTGAGTAGGTACAGAAAAATTTCATTAAAGTAGATGATGGCATTGTTAAGGGGCAGGGTTCTTAAAGATGCCCAGACGGTTAGTCTTAGGCAGTCTGCAACTGTTTGTGAGTTGAAGTTGGACAGGTTTCAGGTTTGAATGTAGTGATGTTGTTTATGAAGGGAGGAGGGTTACTGGTCAGCAAAGGCTGGTAGATGGTCACTGAGGGGGTCAGGAAGGATTCCTTAATTTGAGATTAGATTTTTGATTAGTTACACTAAGCTGTCCATATATTTATATGTTACATTTAATGCTTGTCCTTCTGATTTGTGTCATGCCTGTAAAGCGTTTATAGACTGACCGACTAACTTCATTAATAAATACCAAAATGAAAACTAAATAAATACAAAATAACATAGAGACTCATATTTTTGATAAAAGGCAAACTACAGCATATACTTATTCAGGCAACATTACAATTAAATGATGTGAGAGGAAAACTCACATCATTACATCATTTAATTATAATTAAGTTAAGCATTTTTTTATTTCTTTTTTGATCCACTCAGACCTCATCCTACCAGCCTGGCCACCATTGCCTAACATCCATGCCAGGTCTACCAGCCACCCACCACACACACACTAGACTACTCCAGTATTGCTGGGGATGGTCATGGATTTCGACTTAACTGGGAACTTGACCATCTGTGCTTTGGTTCTACATGCCTTATCCCTCCCTTTCTCCAGCTGCACTTGTTCATTACATCTGAGGTCAACTCCCATCTTTGGACCACAGCTCTCCTTAGGGGACATCATAAATGAGCACCCTCTCACCCAGGATGGGCATGTCCCTCCCTCCCTACTGCTCCAGACACTAATCAAACCCAGGTCATCTGGGCCACAGCCAGGGCTTTATCCCTTTATGCTACCAAAGATGCTACTAAGAGTTTTGAGATTAAAATTCTATATGGTGGTTTCTTATATACAGTTTTATATAAAGTTGAAGAGTTGTGGGGTTGTTATGGTATGTGTCTAGGTATGATCAAAGTGCTGCACTGGACTGTGCCACAACTAACTTAGAGATAAGCTGGAATGACTGTGAATATGTAAGACAACATCTCTGGAATTAATTATCTGATGAAGGATACAAAAATGGATGACAAGGCAAGCAAAATGCACTAGGAGGATCAGAACCTTATTTACAAAACACACGATATAAAATAAAATAAATTAAAGAATAGCATAAGCACTTTCGTCCTGGCATCTTAAAGTCTTCAGATAACTGACAAACACCACATTACACTTTTTATAACCTTCCTGAATGACATCCAACCGATTAATTAGAAATCTTAAAGGCACAAAGTCTAAACTCAGTTGTGTAACTTCCCAATATTGAATAAAACAATAACAAGTCTATATAAACAGCCTCTTGAACCCTTGCAGACACCTTACCACCAATCCTCATTTTTTTGAAAAATGCATACATAAAAAAGCATTAAAACATTTAAAACATTTAAAATGTTATAGCAATTAATCCTAAATATTAAAAAAAACACATTACCTAATATAAGGAGATGCTAATAAATACATCCCTAAATGTTTAAATACCTTAAACTAATTAAAATAATTAACAAATATGTCACTAATACATACTTTATACTAACCACACCAAGCATAATCATACTAGTTCTTTATTATTTAAAACTAAAAAACCCTAATCAGTACCTCAAAAAATTCAAAAACTTTATTATGTTAAATGCTTTCATCTTCAACAAACAAGCAATAGTGCAGTTATCATTCTACCCTGGCAGCTTAAACATATCAAACAAAAGCTGACAGTATAATTCCCTTATCTCTAAACTCACTGTCCATCCTCCCCCCTGTTTACCTGATACAATCTGATCGATAACAACAATTCTAAATTCATGTTCTGGATACTCCAGAATAAGTTGTGGAGTTGTTGTGGTATGTGAATAGGTATAAGCAAAGTGCTGAACTTAACTGTATAACAACTAACTTAGAGATAAGTTGGAATGAGTGTGAAGATGCAAGACAATATCTTTAGAATTAATTATCTGATGGACCAACTTCCTGAATTAAAACTAAAAGTACAGTTAATAAAAAATCTGGCCCATCAAAGTAATTCCTTAAGTTATAATACTACTTCTACTATCAAAGTTCATGATTAACTGACAATTTCAGGCTGGTACAGCACTAAAAACAACTACTATTTTTTTCTGAAAACAACAAAATTTAAAGTCTTAGCTCTTGATAATACAACAATTGAAGTCACTTCTTATAGCAAATTATTAGGGATGATAGTGGGTGATCATCCTAAATTCATCCTGCATATACAAAATTGCTTAAGAAAAACTCATCAAAAATAGGGATGCTTTATAGAGCCAAAAACTTGTCTCATCAACACAACTAAAATTACAGTTGCTGCTACTCATCTCCTCCATACACTTCTTTATGGTGCTACCATCCTGACTAATGTTCAGGCATCACAAAAATCAAAACTTCAGCAATGCTATAAGAAAGTTGCTAAATTTGCTGCAAATGCCCCCTTTCAGAACTCACCACTATATGGCACTAAAAGCCTAAATTGTTTAGAACTACCCTGTCAACTAACATATACCCAGCTTCTTACCATCTATAAAATTATCCACAATCCCTCTACTTGTCCGGCACTAAAAAACATTCTATACAACTATGTTTCTAGTGGGTTATTACAATCCAATGACGAAAAATTCTTGACTGTCCACAAAACTATCAAATCTGAAAGCTTGTTTTTGCAGTAGAGCTACAACGTCTTGAAACTCAGTTTGAACTCAGGCTTGAGAGCTCTGGTTGAGGATTGATAGATCATCAGATAAGCTTTTCAGGAGTTCAGTTCAAATGCAAATTTGTGTTCATTAATACAACAGGTCCATGAAAAGCACTATATAGACCAAGAAACCTTGGGCCATTTGGAAAACAAAGTGATTGAGGCAGTGTGAAAATATAAAGAATAAAATCTAGAGACTCTTGAAAGGTATGGAAAAGAAATATGGAAATATGGTGTGAGGAGGAGATGAGTAGCGGCAACTATAGTTTTAGTTGTGTCGATGAAAACATTTTAAGAGATCTGATAGGGTGCAATATTTATGCAACTGAGAAAGCCAAATTAATCAACACAAAAAAGACAGCCCCAAAGATATTTGAAGAGAAATACAGGCAAAGGCAATCAGATATGGAAACTTTTACAATAAAAAAATAAGATCACAAAGAGGGAATGTAAAACAGAAGATTAGAAAAGTAGAAGTTAACTCTTTCACTCCAATGGAGCTCAGGAAATTTACCCTGTAACTCCCAATGGGTGGAGCCTAAGCTTTTTGATAGAATAAAATTATGTCCTCACATTTCAAACAAATGTTCATATCTTTGGAACTATAAGGATTATGAAGGAAGTATGAATGGCAAACTCTTCAGCACAAACTATTTTTTATTGTTGTAGTATTCTTTAAGTTCTAGGTCTTAAACCAAATTTAATAAGTCACAGTAAACACAGTAACTATTACATTTGTAATATTTTGTAAATGACTTACAGTATCTCAGCAACCACTCAAGTTACACACATACTGTAAGCAGTATTTTATTCATTTAGCTGAGAGCTTTCATATGAGGCTAAGGAGTTCTGTCTGTGTTACTTGGTTGTTGAGATATTTAGAAAAATGTGAAAATTACATCTATATAAATGAATATCATAACAACAGCAGTTAATATCTATTTACCTGCACTAGACAGAGGTCAAATATTAATACAGTTGAGTTTGCTACTGTGTAAGCTTTAAGATGAAATATTTTGAAACCTTGTACATAGCATGGTTTTGGAATTATTGATGCAAATATGAACAAGCAATATTTGATGCCTAGGGGCGTCAGACGGAGTTAACTGCAGATGCATCTGGAGGCATCACTTGCATGTAATGAGTTAAAAAAATAGAAGCTGAAGTTATAGAATACTTGCAAAGTCAAACATATAGTGTAGAAAGTCTAGCACAGGTTATATCACAGGATGATGGAACAACATGTCCCCAAAGTAAGGAGGAACAGGAGGAGCAGGAGACATCTGAGGAAGAAATATTGACATGAGAAAGAAAAAGAGATTTAATACAGTGTAATATCTATGCAAAGGAGAAAGAAAAACTAATCAATACAAAAAGAGCAGCACCAAAGATATCTGAAGAGAAATATAGGCAAAGGCATCCAGCCACAAAAAATTTTACAATACAAAAAATAAGAAAACAAAAAGGAAAAGTAGAAAAGAGGATCAGTAATGGAGAAG
Source organism: Protopterus annectens (assembly GCF_019279795.1). Taxonomy (NCBI): domain Eukaryota; kingdom Metazoa; phylum Chordata; order Ceratodontiformes; family Protopteridae; genus Protopterus; species Protopterus annectens. Next base: position 1,549,360,335 of record NC_056729.1, on the reverse strand, counting down.
TTAAAGAACTAGAAACTGAGGTTATGAATTACCTGCAAAGTGAAGGATTTAGTCTAGAAAAATTTACTCAGATAACATCACAGCAGCATATAGCAATGGACACCCAAATTAAAGAGAAACCAGTGGAGCGGGAAGCATCTGATCAGTTGTCATATGAAGATAATTTGGAGCCTTCCTTAGAAAACCAGTACAGACATTCAGTTGGAGTTGGACAACAAGGGAAGGAACAGGAAACTGTGGCAACTTTGACACAGTCAATGTTGTGGAATGATAGGCCAGTGAGTTCCCATATGAAAGAACAATGGATGACATAGGATGAAACTGAAGAGAATGTGGCACAAGAAGATGCTCTGGAACTTTCTATAGAAGGCCCGCAGGAAATGGAGAACAAAGAATGTGTCCTCAGTTTGGAAGAAAATGATCTATGAGAAGAGTTGCTTGATTTAATAGAGATGGACAGACATATTAAGATCAGTGAAATAAATAGACTACAGAAAGTCAGTAAACCAAAAACTTAGAAGTTTGATAAAACAAATAAACACAATAATTAGGACTGTCCATAGAGATTCATACAATATAAGATAAATAAATAAGATATATTACTATGCAGTTAATTAATAACAGATAAAGGGCAGGATTCACGAAACCTCCGTGTAAGAGTTAACAAGTATTACACGGAGGCTGCAGTTAAACGGTGTGATGTCAGCATGCCATACATATTCATGAGGGCATGCTGAATCACACCCTAGGCTAACACGGTCCGTGTAGCAAAGTAGGGGGCGTGTCCGCACGGCGAGTCCTGCAAAGGGACACGCCCCCAGACGAATCACAGTCCTGAAAGGAAACTCCCACGAGCGAGTCCGTGGAAATGTCAAGAAACACAACACCACACATGCCCCCACAGACTATAAACCCAACTGTAATGTAAAACGTAAAAATTAACAGTTTAATTTTTTTTTATAATTTCAAAAATGTTTGCCCGTAATTGTGCTCGTTTGCGCGGGTGTGCCCTTCGCTCAGCCACAGTTAGCAGTCATTGAAAAAGCATATAAGATCTAAATATGCAAATTAAGCCAAGTAGCAATAGTGTAGTGGTAGAGACGTCGGCCAAAGAGGAGGTAGTCACGGTTCAAGCACCAACAACATCATTTTTTATTTTTAGTGAAATAAGCATGAAACAATCCCCTGACATATATGTAAATATATATAACTATAATTTAAGTAAAATGTAATGAAATGGGCCATGTATTTTGAAGAAATCTGATACAATAAAAAAAAAAAAATTATTAGTGCCCATAGCTGAGCAACGCTCAAACAAGCTGAGTATAACTGCCTGCAGGTGACCAGTGGTTTAACAGGTGTAATATGCGTGCCCGGAGTTGAGCAGCGCTTTAACACACTGAAACTGTGTGCCCATAGTTGAGCAACATTTCTCATAGTGTAATATGTGTGCTCATAGCCAAATAATGCGTTAACCAGCGTAACCCATTTGCATGGAGCTGTGTGGTGCGCCAACTGACTTACCGGCGGGCAACGTCGAGCAACCTGTATCAAAGCTGCCTTTACACAGACACACCTCCTAGCCTGTCTAGACAGTAGTAAAATAAAAAAAAAAGCAATGCCCAAGCTCGAACCCAAGATACTGTGCATCATAGTCAAAGTACTGAACCACTAAGCCATGACAGCTGTACTGAAAAATGCAGTATTAGCATATATATAGGAATGAATGGAAATAGAAGCATGACAAAGCAGGTTTTTTAAGCTGATACAATTCCAAAATGGCCAATCACAGATAAGTGCAGGAAAAACGGCATATATAAGCCCCATAGGCGGGAATACACAGCATAACTGATTGTGGAACCTATTTGCAGTCAGGATGGCAGGTGTAGGAGAGGGTAGTCACTTCCAAGCACAGAGGTGGGGTGTTGAGGAGTCCAAATATATGGTTTGGCTCCTAGTCCATGATCATGAGGCTCAACTCATGCAGGGCCAGGTTCTGTAGGGAGCGTACAAGGCAGAGGCGTGGAACCAGTTGGCACATGATCTCACCAGTGCCACAGGCATACCAAGGACTGGTGAACAGGTCCGTCACCACCATGCAGACCTGAAGAGACAAAAGCAGGACCAACTGAACCATTGGATCCAGGAGGCCCGGCAAATGCCCAACGCCCCACTACTGAGTAAGTATTCATGTAATTACGTATGTAAGGAATTATCCTAGCTGATATTATGGAGATGTATGTTCCAATATTACTTAATTTATATTACAGCTGCAGGTGTGCGTTCTGCGAATTGGTGAGCCTATGGTGATAGGCTGGAGCGGTTGTGCCACCAGGCAGGTTAGTAATTATTTTTCTGTAATTGTTATACAATATAAGTGACAGCTTGTAAAAGAGTTCAATGTAGTTACATATTAATAAAGTTCAAATAACACTAGAAGAAAGATTCTGCTACTACTGTATGATTAGATAAGTGATGCAGCCTGTAATCCAGAAATAAAAATTAAACAAGTCTGAAATAGAGATTTCCCACCTGTATTGTAATATCAGATAACCTGCTGCAGCCTGAAAATTAGTGGTAAACAAGCTAAAGACAATAGACATGTGTCAAATACATCCCCTTTTAAAATCTGCCATATGAAACAAGTGAGTCTATTGGAAAGGATTGTTGTAACCAAGTATGACATGTTAATAACGCCTAGAATTAAGTACCATCTTGAATTGTAAAAATAAAACAAGTGAGAGTGTGAGAAAGAGGTATGAATCGACCAAGAAAGCTGTTATAACTTTTGAATAAAGTATACTGCAGTCAGTACATAATGAAATGAATGAGACAGCCACAACCAAACAGTGAAATGTTTGTAATAAAGTACTGAAGCTGGAATGTGTCTGTCCCACAATTTGGATATGTTGCTGTACCCTTGCAATATGGAGATAGTATGGTTGTATGAAATAATGAATATCCACAGTTGTCTAGAGCCATATAAATCAAATGTAGCAGGATGCTGTACCTGAACACAGCCAGATATGAACGTGTATGAATAAAAATGCAATGTATATTAATGCAGCAGTAACACCAACATTCCTAAGGTTACATATAGGAAACTGTACTAAGACCTGTAGGGTATATATATCTGCAGCTACTAGAGATGTACAGCATATGTATAGGTAGTTGAAGTTGTTAATGAAATATTTCTTCATCCTACCCTATATTCACAAATAATGCCATTCCACAACAAACTGGGTATATGTATTCATAATTAATTCCTATGGACATTTGTCCTGTTGGTTCAAACATATTTGCACGTACGTTGATGCATGTGCCCTGTTCACATATCCAAACCTGATGGCCTGTTGCTATCAATCAACCCTGCATGCTGTTGGATTGTGTACTGTTGTTCAAAATATGCATGTAGTATGCTTGCTGTTCAATGTTTGGAATTCATGGGTGTTTGGTTAATGGAAATACTGATGCATGCAGTTACAACTAATTTTGAATGGTATTGTTTGTTACTAACCCAAAATGTCATAAAATATTGCTAAACATAGGACAACAGGGAAGGTGGGTTCCAGCAGACCCACCTCTCCCACCTCAGCTGGCGAGTGCACCTGGCACTAGTGCCCAGGCCGGAACCTCCTCCGGAGGCCCTGTGCTACCTTCGGGTGGAAGCGCTGCAGGGGATGGGGCTCATCTCCCCTCTGCAAGCGTGGCCGGAGGAGACCGTCCACTCACCCTCCAAAGTGTCTGGTCTGTGGTGTGTAGCGAGATCAGGCATTCTGTGCTTGAACCCCTACGCCAGCTTGAGGCTCGGGTGGTGCAACTCACGGGTGTGCCTGCTGCCCATCCTACACAGCCCCCAGCACAGCCCCGTCCTGGGCTGTGAAGGCGCAGTAGCAACTGCCCATGGGTGGGGATCTCAGTTCCACTGTTGCCATCTGTGGGCTCATGGGCTCGCGATATCCAAACATCCGTCCCCATCAATTGTGTTTCCCCCCACATGTGTCATACTCTGCCCCTGTATGCATCTTGTTTGTCTTGTCTGTTAACCTCCCCTACCTACCTCCCCAAATATACCTACTTCCTGTACCTCACATTCCACTCTCACCTGAAAAAAAAATAAAAAAGGGCACTCTGTTCCCACAAAAAAATTATGCTCCATACATAGCTGCCCATTTTGCAGACATGTCTGCTGGACATATGAACTGGTAATTACAATTGGCTGTACAACATATTTTTTTGTCCTCACCCCTCTCTCAGGGGTGGAAGGTTTCAAATTCCACACCAAATTACACACATATGCACAGCTGTTGCTGATAAAGAAATGGGCAGCTATGGGCCTTTCCTACATCCTTCCTGCAAATCCCGAGCTTGTTTTCCTACTGTCCTACCCTCTTTGTGCCCCCTTTTTCACCACTTTCCTATCTCCCTATTTTCTTTTCTTTCAAAGAAATTAGCTCGGGTGTGCGTGAGAGTAAGCACTTTTAAGCAGTTGTAAGCGGGTGTGCGCTTGTGTGCGCTTAGCTAAGCATGTGTGCGCGAAGCTAAGCGGCACTGCGCATGCATGAGCTCCGCGCAAACCAGCGCTAACCCACTTACAGCTGCTTAAAAGCACCTTAGTCACTCTGAATGACAAGGCCTGTAGTCTGCTCAGCAGCAAAATAAAATTCCTCTGTCAGTCTCGAACCCAGGACCTTGGAAGCACTAGTCTGCATGACTTACTACTAAGCCATGACTGATATATAAGAACTTTGTGCTGAAAGCAATATATCATGAAATAGTAGGACTGAATGTAAAGGGAATATAAGAAGGCTATTACACAAAGCCTTTCTTGTATCTTTACTGGCAATTCTTGTGGATTTGTATAACATTAGTGTGAGAAGAGAAACAGCCATGCTAGTCGGTAGCTAGTAGGTAATAATGTGACAGTAGCACCTTGCAAACCACACACACTATCAGAGCAGGATAAACACTGCCATATTTGAATAGGTAAGAGGCCAGACCTCGCAACTGTGACTGATTTACAGGGATGTCCCTGATTTGAAAACAAATGTTAACTGTGCCCCACTGACTCCCTGTGAAATGTACTAACAGTAGGCAGAAAGGTGTTTTATCCCACATAATGGTAACTGTCAATTACTGAAAGTATGCACTACTTGCATGTCAGAAATGGTGTAGTAATACATATGCTCAAAATACCCCACAGTCACAACTGCAGAATATCTGAAATATATCACGGGTGTATCCCACTGATATGTACCATTCCCTGAGGCTGATAAACGATACACCTGAGAGTATCTGAGGCCTGCAAGTGTCACAAACTCACAGGCATATCATTCTTTCTGCTGTCACACACTCTGTGAATAGCTGTAGAATAGCTTCCACAAGCACACCCGCATGTAGGTGTACAACCCACAAATATCAAAGGATGTAGCCAACTAATAAAATAAGGACAGTATAGCAGTTTACAAGCTGCATGTGCCTGCTATCCATAACTGTTAGTACAAAGTACAAGGCCCCACTACTGCTCAGCAGCAAAATAAAATACCCTTGTAGGTGTCAAGCCCCACACCTTGGCCAGACCAGACTGCATGCAGTACCACCAAACCACAACAAACATATAAGGAATTGCTGCTGAAAGAAATATAGCAAGCATGACAAGGAGTGAATGTAAATGGAAAATAGGAAAGCCATAGCAACACATTCCAGTAAAGACACCTAGCAGGAATTCAAGGAGTGAATGTAAAGGCCAAATAGTGAAGCCATAGCAACAAATTGCAAGAGCCACTGCTGTATACCAGTTACTCCACAAGTCCCACAGGAAAGCACATACTCCCATTTAAACAGTATTAGTATTATTAGGTGTCAGTTAACATACACACTGAGAAGAATAAACTGGAGGAAGCAATAGTCAGGTTTCAGTACAACATGCATTTCAGTGCCTACAACACAGCCTGAAATATAAGAGACATACCAACCTTTACACTCACAGAACAGTGTCCACAGCATACCAGCATGGTCCCCACCTTGAAAATCTGAAAGGGCTACACCTACCTAACCTAACATTTTATAGCACTGTCCTGAAATCACAGTGAGAACTGCAATTACCACACAGCAGGCTGCATGCAATTAGTAAATGTTGGCTAACAATTGGTGCAGAGGCCATCACATGCACATGTGCATATACCTACAAAAGCAGCCTGTACTCCCAGTCCACACATGCAATACTTTCATTGCAACATCTGGAGGGTAAGACAGAGAGAGAGAGAGAGAGAGAGAGAGAGAGACAAAGAGACAAAGAGACAAAGAGACACAGAGAGAGGCACCAAAAAAAAAAAAAACAATAAAAACCAGCAAGCTAACCAGCAGCAGGCCACCAAGCAGCAAGCCATCACAAACAGCAGTGACAAACAAAGGTAATGTGAACTAATAATCTAATAGTCTACATACTGTGAACCCTCCATATGTGTTAGCAGTCTGTATCTATATATATATGAAGATGTGCATAGGGCAGGGGACATACTGCAACTGTTAGTGAAGGCTGGGCATACATATGTATTTGAAGGTTGCTATGTGCACATATCAATGTAGGTTGTAGTGCAACGTACAATGTAGGTTGTACAGTAATGGATGTTTAGCAGTATGTTAGTGTGTGTATTCGTATATGTAAATAAAAAGGTATATATATATATATATATATATATATATATTATATGTATATGTATGTATATTTTTATATATATATATATATATATATATATATATATATATATATAATATGCATATATGTATACATAGATAGAAAGGGATGTATAAATAGATAGACATGTATAGATAGATAGAATATGTATATACATATATATGTAATAGACACATACATATATAGATATATATAGATACATACACATATACAGACAGATATGAATGTCTAGAGATATGTATGTATATGAATATCTCTCTCTCTCTCCTCCTCTCTCTCTCTCTATATATATATATATATATATATATATATATATATATATATATACTGAGAGAGGCACATGTGTGCAGATGTATTGCAACAGGTGCCTGGTGACAAAGGCATGGACTGAACACCAGTGTGAATACTGGATTACCATACCCCATTCCAAAACACTTACACCACTAACCACCACATAGGTGGTTGCTTGCCTACTACTGGATGTGCCAGGAGGGAACATGGGAAACAAGTGTACAATAGCCTCCCCTTTGATATTCACAGTGGCACATTAGTCTTGTAATACCTGTACATGGTACGTGTCAGCACAAATGGTGTGTCAGCTAGGGAAATGTAGGTCACTGTACCCCTCTACACCTCACAATGTCCTACATGGTATGTACCTCCCATGACAACTACAGAAAGGGAGAAGGACACAGTCATACCTAACAAACAGTGATAATGCCCTCAAACACATTACCTATGCAGAGTGACTGACAAAACCACAGATAGAGTGCCTTTCATACTACCTACACAGAGGTTACCACTGCTGGATATACATAGTTAAGTCACACCCATAACAGTTGTCCAACAACCATGGTAACACCTCACAATATCCCCAGCCTAAATGACCTATGTCTGTCATCCTTGGCACCGCAGTAAAGAGCACATGGTGGAGGTACAGGTTCTTACCCACAATTAAGCCATACTCTGGAGTAAACCACCCAGCATTAAGAAGCAAAGCTCCTCATTAGTAGATGTCAGACATACCCCTGTTGAATGTTATGCAGATAGGTAATATGCCATATGAGTCACCCTGTGTAACTGTTTGACAGGAGTAAGTACAATCACATTACATGTGTCCCAAGGGGCAGGGTAGCATAACAGTATGCTGCTGTAGGCCCAGGGCCAATAGCATACTACCTACCTATGACACAATGCACACACACATGTACTCATTGCAATACCAACTATGTGAGGTGGAATGAGTGTGCCACTGACTGTGTGCAAGGTCTGTAATGGTGTGATTGCTCAGCATGACTTTGTGTCTGTCATGGTAGTGTGTGTCCTTGGTGTGAGGCCAGAGAAAGATGTGTCAGGTATTGGGATACAAACATACTACATTGCCATATGTTGTGCTGTGGTTACCTGTATGTGACTGCGGTGTAGGTAGGGGTATGGCAACAAAGACTAGGGTGCATTACCAGTGAAATTTTTACTGTGCATTGCATGCATTGCATGGGTTGACAATGTTCCCCATCCATTACCTTGATACAAACCCCCAGTGTGAGGTTGTGCATTGGACCTCAAACAGTGTGCCAACTGCTGGAGTATACTAGTTTGTTGTATGGAGTGTGCCAGGCACTGTCACACAGTTGTTGGCTGAGCACTGATATGTGGTCATTTACGTGTGTATCCCCCAATAGACAGACAGATGCTATATATGGCAGTTCAGTGATATCACTACAGTAGAGTATTATGTGTGCCATATCACTTGCTCACATATTTTTCTTTTCCTTCCAGGGTGATGGTGCACCAGCGCAACCCCACATACTCTGCTGCAGAGGAAGAGGAGATACACCAGAGCCTGGTGCGGGATTTTGCCATACTCTTTTCCCGCACCAGCCAGAACCAGCAGGAGAGGGCTGCACTGTGGCAAGACCTTGTCCATTGGGTAAATGACATAGGCATGCATAACTGGACATATGAGCAGGTATGCCATCACTGCAGTGATTTAATAAGAAATGTCCATCAGCGTGCGTCTGATATCCACAGGCAACAGCTTGCCACAGGTGGTGGGGTGGCTATACACCCCCCCTCCACCAGACTAGAGGGGCTCCTCCTAAGTGTTGTGGCTCCAGCCCAACAACAACAACAACATCCGCAGACATGTGTAATGATGGAGGCTGGAGCCACCTAGCATGTGGACTTGGAACGTGCAGGTAACATGCCATATCTATAGTTGACTGTTCTCTACACTGGTAGTTTATGCATGTGTGAGGTGTGTACTGTGTTTGTAGCTGTTATCTTGGTAATTATTGTGCAAGAGTGATATTCTCAATATCAGCAGTAGACATGTGAAAGCCAACTGTTGTACTACTGAACTGTATCATACTCACAGTATCAATGGCACAGTTGTGCCCACTGACAATAAATGTCTTATTTGTGCAGGTCCCTCTGGTGTAACAGCAAGGCAGCCAATCCATGCTGGTGAGTGTGTAATAACAATACTTTTAATACTAATGATAATAATAGTAATAATACCCTCAAACAGTACTGCTATGTGTTTTATTGCAGGTGTGTTTGTGTCTGTGTGTTTGTATCTCATGTACTGAGGAGTGTGCATGTGTGCATGTGTGCATGTGCTCATGTGTGCATGTGCCCATGTGTGCATGTGTGCATGTGCCCATGTGTGCATGTGTGCATGTGCCCATGTGTGCATGTGTGCATGTGCCCATGTGTGCATGTGCGCATGTGTGCATGTGTGCATGTGCCCATGTGTGCATGTGTGCATGTGTGCATGTGCCCATGTGCCCATGTGCCCATGTGTGCATGTGTGCATGTGATGTGTGCATGTGTGCATGTGCCCATGTGTGCATGTGCCCATGTGCCCATGTGTGCATGTGCCCATGTGCCCATGTGTGCCCGTGTGCATGTGCCCGTGTGCATCTGTGGTAACATTGTGTACACATCGTAAACTGTGTTTCCTCTCTTCCTCTCACAGTTCTGGTGTTGCTCTGGTGGTGTGCAGCAGGGAACCTGAATCCACTGCTGGGGATAGTGATAATGATGATACCTGTGTAATGGCACAGGGAGGTGTGCCAGGGTCTGTTGTTGGTCAGCCAATCGGCAGTGCACAGCAGTCAACCCCATCAATGCGCACAGTCATCCTGCCAATACATCCATTGTCACCAATGTCCCTAGGTGATGGACAGCATACAGTGGGCATTGATCAGGGTAATGTGGTATCAGTGGCACATGCATCCCCTCACAGCAGCCATGGCCAGAGTCCTGACATGGTACCACACAGGCAGATGTCCAGGGGTTCTCGTGGGAGCATCCGTGGTCGTACTGCCCCTGTAAGACGTGCCCCCAGAGGTCTTTCAACCTCAGCTATGTTCCGGGCTGTAATGCAGGCACAGTCACGTATGGAACGGTACACCAGACAGGGTCTGAGGGAGCTGAGAGCACATCACACTGCTATGAATGACACTATGCGTGACGTTGCGGCTGCCATCCGTAATTTCACCGAGGTCATTGACAGACGTTGGGGGGAAACATTAGATCTGTTCCACAACTACATGTCCATGAGCCAGGACAATGCAGGATGGTTGAGGCGTCGACGTGGACATACGCCAGCAGCATCAGCAGCTGGCAGTCATTGCGGACGACAACAAACCCGCGGCCGCTCCCATAGTGCCAGTACCAGCCCCAGCAATGCTGGGTCTGTGCTATCATCAGACCGCCCTAGGAGACCACATGCACGTGGCTCTGGACAGTCTCAGCAGGGACATGTCTCCAGTCATCAACCAACTGCTTCTGATGACAGTACCCAGTCTAGCTTAGTACCTGATACTGTCCATAGCACCCCTGCCAGGCACAGGTACCGTGTCTGTGGCCAGAGACAGTGATCTGTATGACCTGGCAGGTACAGTCTGTGGCTGTCCACAAACACCCGTATATGGCAGCCACGAGGTGGAACTGTGTGCATGCATACACACATGCATAATGCTAACACCTAGGGCTAACACATACACACACACACCGCATCAACATTGCCCCATCTTGTACTGTTGTCCCTCACTAACACACACACACATACATGTCAATTGGTTGTATCAGTGGCAGACTCAGGCCTACCAAGTACACACCCTGTGCATATGATGGAACTGTGTCACCTCCTGCAATCTGTAACATTGATGCAGGAACAGGTTAACATGGTGCTGATGCACAGGGTGACTACATAGAAGTGTAGTAATATTATCATGTTGTCAACAGTATAGTGTAATTATATCATTGTGGGTATATCCCAGCATGCCTGATGCATTAACAGTATGATTATCATTTTATTGTTTGGTACACCCCTATTAATTACCATAGTGTAATGTCTGCACATCTTTGCATTCTGGTGGTAAGGCTGAAAACAGAAGGCCACCTACATAGGTAGCACAGGGGATAAGGAAATGGAAGTAATGATACTCAATGATGGACATGTAAACCGCAAGATGCATGCAGTCCAAACTCTACTCTGCATGGAGAATGTTGATATCTGTGCAGTAATAGACAACAGGTTCAAGACTCCCAGGAGCATCCTAGCACTTCCAGGTTACACCTCATACCATGCTTGACAGCCCCAAAACACAGAACTAACTATGACAGGAGGGTGAGTCTCATTAAATGTCAAGGATACTGTGGTGGCAGGACAGGTAGCTTACATCCTACTAAGTTGGGAACTGCTGATTGAGGGCTCAGTGTCTGTTATTCTAAATGTGTATTAGTTCTGGTTTAAGCACTTGGGCTTCAGGCCAGTTATTTTACATTACAAAGGTTCATGGTCTGCACTCTTGTGGGAGGAGAGGCTGGACTCTGCCCGTCTGAGCTGGGAATTTCTGGCTAAAGGCTTATAGTGCCTGCATATTTGAACTGTTTCTTACTGAAATTGGTACACCTTGTTTGCTGTAGCATAGACCAGATCCAGGCCTACTGAATGTAGCTTTGTTTGTATGCTTGTTTGCTTGTTATTTCCCTGAAACACTAATTCCACCTGAAACGCAGCTTTACAGCACCTCTGTGGATCCCTAGTTACACCTGCATTGCTTACTGTACTTATTTCCTTGTTTCACTTGAAAGAAAGTTACTGTTTGTCATTTTTTCATTTAAGTTACCTGTAACACATTGCATTTGAGTTACCTGGCACTTGCTCACTAAAGCATTTATATATGCCAGCACTAACAAATTAAAAGCACCACACCCTCACAAACTCACCTTGAGTACCTTGTTCCCCATTGGCCCTCTTTGTTGTCAATTATAAAGGAATTCCCAATACTATTCTAGCATGTCCAAAGGTCAGTTGTCAATCTCCTCTTCGGTCCAGCTGGTGAATCTGGGAATCTTGAGGCAATGTTACAACTGCCTCATGTACACAGACAACCCTCTCCTCCTCCCAACAAATTCCAACACATGTGAGAGATGCAACCTTATAGCCAAACTGGAGGCTAAGCTCTCTCAACTCAGTACTGGCAAAACCTGTCAGGAGGAGAAGGAAACCACAGTCACTACAATTCCAGTCTCACATAGACCTACCATGACAGCAATCCAAACACATAAACACACGAAAACATACTCGGAGTCTCTAAATAAAAATCTGTCTAAGCAGCAGACACCTCCAAAGCAGACACACAAGCAACCACTACCCCAAAACTGAACATGTGCAACACATAGCTCACAAAGCCAGTGTGCCAGTCACAGTCCTTAAGGCTAAACAACACACCTGATACACTTGTAATAGGTGCCTCTATCATCAGGCACACTGACGTCCTGCTCACCAGGCTGAACAAGGAGAAGGTCATGGTGAGATGCCTGTCGGGCGCTATGATCCGCCACATAACACAAGCACACAGGTCACTCCAAGGCATGTACAAATATGACTCAGTCATTGTCCATGCCAGTGTGAATGACCTGAGATGTATCTCCCTAGACTACATGATAAGAGACATAGAGGAGCTCTCTGAGCATGTGGCCCAGGCTGGTATGACCCTGACCTTGAGTAGCATCTTACCCTCACCAAAAATGATGCCACAATATGAAGACAAGATGATCAATTTCAACAACTGGCTTAAGTTTCGGTGTCATTCAAAGGGGATCCAATGCCTGTCAGCCTGGGATGACATGCTCGACAAGCCACAATGCTTTGCTAGGGACGGCTTGCACCTGTCACCCCTGGGCTTTCGGATATTGGCAAAGGCTCTTACTACCCCCATAGTGCCTTTTTTAGGCAAGGCTCAAAAGACAAAACCACCTCCATAGGTATCACAAAGGATAGGAAACTAATAGTAATGCTACTCAACGCCAGCAGTGTAAACCTCAAGATGCATGCACTGGAAACTATCCTTAGCATGGAGAACATCAATATCTGTGCAGTAACAGAATCCTGGTTCAAGGCTCCCGAGAGCACCCCAGCACTGCCAGGTTATACCTCATACCATGCTTGTCGGCCCCAAAACTTGCACCGAACCAGAACAGGAGGGGAAGTATTAATATTCGTCAAAGATACACACACCTCCAAGTTGGTGGCACAGCACGAAGCATCAGGGAGTATCCATGTGCAACTAACAGTGGGTAAAACTGCTTTCCAGTTCATAGCCTGGCACACACCACCCTCCCAAACCCAGGAACCCCACTTGGCCTTCCTGAGAACACTGGAAATATGAAGGTCTCTCCAAACACCATTATATTGGTGGACTGCAACTGCTCAAACATAGACTGGGAGCATTACTCTAGCTCCATCACCCTAGCTCAAAGGTTCCTAGCATTTATACACTCAAATGCTATGGAACAACTTGTTACCACTCCCACAAGAGGGGGAAACATACAGGACCTGTTCATCACCAACATGGGGACTCTATGCTCCAGACCAGAAGTGTACCCCTCACTGGTAAGATCAGACCATAAACTAATCTCACTGGATATTCACATCCCAACCCCACCCCCTGCCCACAAAACCACAGTGTAAAACTTCTCTACAGCAAATTCCACACCCCTCAAAACCGAGGTGGAATTCTTCAAAGCCCCCGGGCCTGTGGAAAATACGGCCCAGACCACAGAATCCATTATAAACGCATTCTATGAACACCTTCAGGAATGCATGGATCATGCAATCCCAAATAAAAACAAGACCCAATCCTACAAAGGCAGACGTCCCGTCTGGTGGACCACAGCCATAAACAAACTATACAATAGAAGGAGGAAGCTACTACACAAAGGTGGTGCCTCAACGGATCCTGGAAACTATCGCCCCATAAGCCTGACTAGCTTGGTCTGCAAAGCTACGGAAAGGATCATCATGGACCTCATACATAAAGATATTGGGGACCTACAGTCACTGGATCCTACCTAGTTTGACTTTAAGGGCAGATCCTGCCTCTTAAACCTGGTTGATTTCTTTGAAACAGTCACCAAGGCCATTGACAAGGGGAAGGTGGTCCACACAGCCTACCTGGACCTCGCAAAAGCCTTCAATACAATACCCCACTCAGGCATTATAGATAAGCTCACCAGCTTAAATATACACCCCTATGTCACTAGATAAGTTGCAAACTGGCTCAAGGACAGAACCCACATGGTTAGAATTGCTGGAGCCATGTCAGACTCCAAACCAGTTACAAGTGGCGTCCCACAAGGCTCAGTCCTGGGACCTCTCCTGTTCGGTATATATGTCTCGGAGGTACAGGCCAACACGGAAAGACTGTGGCTGACCAAGTTCATGGATGACTGCAAACTGGGCACTATAATTGACTCTCCAGCCGCCACAAGCATCCTCCAAAAGGGCCTCATAGAAACAGACAACTGGTGCCAGAGCCATGGCCTCAAGCTAAATGCCACAAAGTGTATAGTCATCCCCTTTGGCAAAAACAACGTGGCCACAAATGACCACATAGGTGGTAATCCATTACGTACGGAAGAAGTAATTATGGACATGGGGACCGAAGTTGATAGCAATCTCTCATTTGATGGCCACGTGGTCAAAGTGGTTAGAAAAACATTTTATATAGCCCACCTAATCATGACAGGATTCACATCTAGATCGGGGAGGTCATCGTGCCTCTTTACTCATCCCTCATCAGGACCATAATTGAGTACAATGCCCCTTTTGGGATTTACCTTACCAGACACCTGCAGCAACTGGAAAGACCACAAAAGTACCTCACCAAGAGGATCAAAGGGCTCAAACAGATGCCATATGCTGCCCGGTTAACATAACTCCATACTCAGTGGCATACCACCTGCTCAGAGGCGATCTGTGCCAGACGTATAATGCCATGTCCAACCCGGAAGTAATGGACATGCTGCACCTCAGAAAATCCAACTCCTATCAAGCTTTGCGCTCGAGAGACTTGAACCTCAGCACTGACATCAACAGGACATGCTGGAGGGACAGATTCATAACCCAGATGCTCCCTTCACTCTGGAATAAAATCCCAGTCCAGGTTAGGCAGAGTCCCTCATTGACTCTCTTCAAGAAGAATCATGATGAGTGGATGGGGGATCGTAGGTGTACCCAAGGTATCACTTCTGTGTCAATGTTAGACAGAGGCACAGTATACTAATATCAGAAAAGGGCATAGCACCATTAATCTAAAATGGGTGGCGAAAGCCAAACACACTCTGGCTTGGCTTATAAATGCCCTAGGGCAGATAGCCTAGTATGAACCTATGAACCTATGTACCTATATCCACACCCCCAGGTTGTTGCCACAGTGTGACACATCACAGACTATCCACATGCAACTAACAGTGGGTTAAACTGACTTCCAGTTCATAGCCTGCTACGGACCACCCTCCTAAACCCAGGTAACCCACTTGGCCTACTTAAGAATACGTGAATATCTGCAGTTGTCTCCAAACAACAATATATTGGGCAGCTTCATTTACCCACACATAGACTGGGAGCATTACTGTAGCTCCAACACCCTAGGTGAAAGGTTCCTAGAATCCATACACTCAATTGCTATGGAACAACTTGTTACCACTCCCACAAGAGGGGAAAACTTGCTGCACCTGATCATCACCAACATGTGGACTATATGCTCCAGACCAGAAGTGTATCCCTCGCTGGTAAGATGACACCATAGACTACTCTCACTGCAGCCCCTGCACAGAAAACCACAGTCAAAAAGTTGTGTAATGCAAATTCCATGTAGTCACATGAGGCGGGCTTCAGACATGGGAACTATTTAAGGTCACAGGTACATATGTCTATGTGGCACACATATACCTCACGTGTGCAATGACATTACTGATATAATCTATGTCATACAATATTAAGAGCAACACTCCACACACATGGACAAACTGTGTGACAAAAACACACACAGCATTGGCATGATTCAAACCCCTACCTAACTATGTTATGACACTTGAGAGAGATACATTAGCAGAGCTCGCTATTCGTATTACTGGGAGATTTCCCTTCTCCTGCTATACTTATAGGGTGCTGACATCATCAGTGGTTAGAAAGAGGAATGTGCATTATGTAGTGTGTTCTTCTAATTGCCAAAAGGGACATTTCTTTCACACAGAATTGCACACACACTAACCTCTCTCACCCAAACTCAGCATTTGCAGGATTCAAACCCTTACCTAACTATGTTATGCCACTTAAGCGAGACGCATTAGCGGAGCACACTATTCGCATTATTGGGTATTGATCCTTCTCCTGCAGTATTTATAGGGTGCTGACATCATTATTTATAAAGATGTATGTACATCTATTACTATCTGTCAGTTAGTGGGATAGCATATATATGCATTAACAGCAACCTACTTCAAGGTCAGATATGCACATCAGCACTGCCAGGTTATGTTTTATACCATGCTTCGTGACCACAGGACCTGTAACACACAACACAACCAGTTCAGACCACCCCTCCCATATCCAGGAAACACACTTTGCTTCCCTGGGAACAGTGTAGGATATGAAGGTGGTCACATACACCATTACAGTGGTTAACTTCAGGTGCAGGTATATTGTGTGGGGGAACTACTCAGGCCTCAACAACATCACCCTACAGCCACTACAATTTGTGAATCCATGTGCTATGGCAGGACCACTCACCACAGCCACAAGGGGGAATACATATTGGACCTGACCATCTGCAACATGGGGGCTCTATGTTCCACACCAGAGGTAGACCACCATTGTTAATATCTGACCATACCCAACTTTCCCTGGACATCCATATCCCATCCCCACCCCCAGGCAAGGAAGTCACTGCAAACAAAGTATTTATCAAAAGCAGACTTTGCACTTGTGAAGACTGGGGTGGAAGACTTCAAAGGACCCATGCTGGGGGAATTATACAGGCCACTCTGCATAATCCTTGACAATTGCATTCTATGAGCATCTGGAAGGCTTGCATTGATCATGCTATCACAAATAAACCCAAGACTCCTCCACAACAGGAGACCTGTCTGGTGTACACCAGCCATATATAAGCTGTACAACAGAAGGAGGGAGCTAATACATTACAGAGCAATATCCCACAGAGGGAGGACATCTCTGAACAGTATTGGCACGACACTTCAATCCCTCAAAATCATCACATCAAAGTGTTGACAGTGAAATTGTCCAGACACTGCAGATAAGGCTGCCCTCAGTCTGTAATTGACGCCCAATTACTGTTATAAGTCCTTGCCAACCCTCTTCCAGCAAACACCAGCCACATGGATGTGACATTGCAAATTCAACCCCTGGGATCTCCACTGTGTCCCTGCTTGATGGAGGCACAGCACACTAGCCTTAAACGGTGCCTTCTGTGACCTACTTTACAGAGGCACAGTAGCCTACTGTACTGGGGAGGCAGACGCCAAGCACACTCTGGCTAAGCTTGTATTCCCTAGGGCAAATAGTCTAGTATTGCCCTCTACACCAATATGTTTAATTTTCAGATGCACAATATTTGTTGCTGATAAACTGTTTGCAGGTCTTTATTGCCATAGCTTTCCCTGTTTCTATAAACAACTTGTGTATCTGTGGAAGATGTTTGAATATGAGAGAGATCCACTATTTAACTTATGTCTCTGTAGTCATTTAACTGTGTGCACTGGGCAGATTGCTGTATTGTGGGAGGTTCCTGGATTAACACATACAAATACCAGATATGTGTGGCCAACTGCTAAACTGAGACATAGCCTAAGTGTGTAAGCATGCCCAGTTCAGGCTTTCCATGGCTTGTTGCCTGACATATGTCTCATTTATCAAAGTGTGCGAGCATGCCCAGTGTGAGCTTTCCATATGTTGAAATCTGCAGTCCACCACATTTGTGGCTGTGTGTGAACTTCAACAATATTTCACATTTATAGTTGTGTGTTGGGAATCATGTTGTGTACTTACTGCCCAATTGCTTTGTGTCTGAACCCAACAGGGATTATACTGTGCCTGCAGGGTTTCCATGGGATAGTTTGTATACAGTTGTCAACAGCCTATCATACTGACCAAACACTGTAATATCGTATAGTGTACTGGTTCAGTACTTTCACTGTGGTGGACAGTATCCTGGGTTTCATTCCTATCACTGCTTTAAATATTCATAGTGTGCACACCAGACTGGTTAAGGGCCAGTTGTGCACATATGACCATGTTGCATTTTGTTCAGATATGGACTACTTAAACCAGGCTTGTCCAACATTGGTAGTGTATTCCACAACTTGGGTGGACATTGACAAACACTAGCTATGTGCCCTAGGCCATTTCTAATGCTAGTCAGAGAGTGTGTTTGTCCTTCAACACACATTGTAACTGGATTTTGCCATGACATATTTCAAGATTAGTATACTGTGCCTCTGTCTACCCATGACATAAGAGTGATACCCAGGGTAAACCTACCATCTCCCATCCACTCATCAAGATTCCTCTTGAGGAGAGTCAATGAGGGACTCTCTGGCTAACCTGTACTGGGAGTTTACTCAAGAGTGGAGGGAGCTTCTGGGTTATGGATCAATCACTACAGCATGTCCTATGTATGTCAGTGCTGGGGTTCAGGTCTCTCATGTGCATAGCTCACTGGCATTCAGATTTTACAAGGTGCAGCATGTTCATTGATTCCAGCTTGGACATGGCTTTATACATCAGGCACAGATTGCCTCTGGGCAGGCAGTATGGCACTGTGTGGAGCTGCAGTTTGTTTAATCAGGCAACACATGGCATCTGTTCGAGCTCTTTGATCCTCCTGGTGAGGTACTTTTGGGGTCTTTCCAGCTGATGGAGGTGTCTGCTGAGGTACATCCCACAGGGGCCATTGCACTCAATTGTGAGGCTGATGAAAGATGACTGAAGAGGCACGATGACCTCCCCTGATCTAGAACTGACTACCTTCATGATTAGGTGGGTATATGGTATGTTTCTGTAACCACTACAGCCACATGGTTGTCAAATGCAAGATATCTATCAACTTGTGTCCCCAGGTCTCTTATTACTTCTAAAGTACTTAATGGGTTAACACCTATGTGGTAATTGGTGGGCACTTACTGTTTATCCACAGGGGATAACTATACACTTTTCTGCAATTAGCTTGATGACATGGCACTGGCACCAGTTGTCTATTTCTATGTGGCCCTTTTGTAGGATGCTTGTGTCAGCTGCAGGGTCAGATATGGTGCCCAGTTTGCAGTCCTCTGCAAACTTGTTCAGACACAGTCCTTCCATGTTGGCCTGTACCTATGGGAAATATATACCAAACAAGGGAGGTCCCAGGACCGAGCCTTGTGGGATGCCAGTTGTAGCTGGTTTGTAGTCTGACATGGCTGCAGCATTTCTGACCATGTCAGTTCTGTCCTTGGGCTGGTTTGCAACCCATCTACTGACATAGGGGTTTATATTTAAGCTGGTGAGCTTATCTATAATGAACATGTGGGGTATTGTATGGAAGGCTTTTGCAAGGTCCAGATAGGCTGTATGGACCACATTCCCCTCATCAATGACCTTGATGACTGTTTCAAATGAGTTAGAAATGTTTAAGGGGTAGGATCTGCCCTTAAGAAAGCCACGCTGGGTAGGGTCCAGTGTCTGTAGGTCCCCAATATCTTTATTTCTGAGGTCCATGATTATCCTTTCCATAGCTTTGCAGACCAAGCTTGTCAGGATTCTGGGGGGATAGTTTGCAGTATCCATTCAGGCACCACCTTTGTGGAGAGGGACCACTGTTGCTGTACACTGCTCTTTGGGTACATATCCTGTGGTAAGGCTGAAATTGAGCAGTAGTGTTATTTGGTGTTCCATTCTTCTTGGAGTTCATGTTGGACACAGCCCAGGACACCATCTCGTACCATTGATGCTGTGTGTTTTGCTTTGAAGATGCTGGCTGTTACCTCAGCATCTGCAATGTCAGGGGGCCAGCACTCTGCTGGGATAGATATTTGGAATTTTGGTGGGGGGGGGGGGTTTGCACTGAACCTGTCAGGTTGGATGTTGGCAATGTGTGTGGGTTTGGTGTATTGTTTGTAATATTTGAGTAATTCAGAGCATCTCTGTGAATTCCCACCAAGATTCCTACCATCAGTTAAGAAAGCCTTGTGATTATCCTTAATGTCCTGTACAATTTGTATCTTCATAGGTTCATAGGTTCATACTAGGCTATCTGCCCTAGGGCATTTATAAGCCTAGCCAGAGTGTTTGTGGCTTTCGCCACCCCTTGCTATGTGAATATTATGCCCATTTAGGGTTTACTTTACTGTGCCTCTGTCTAGACATGACACAGTGATGACCCCCAGTGTAAATCTATGATCTCCCATCCACTTGGCAAGATTCCTGTTGAAGAGAGTCAGTGAGGGGCTCTGCCTAACATGGACTGGGATTCTGTTCTAGAGTGTAGGGAGCCTCTGGGTTATGAATCTGTCCCTCCAGCACATCCTATTTATTTATGTGTTGAGGTTGACATCTCTCGCTCTCACGGCTCTGATGGATTTGGATTGTCTGAGGTGGAGCATGTCCATTAATTCTGTATTGGACATGGCCTTGTACATCGGGCATACATCGCCTCTGAGTAGGCAGTATGTGACTGCATACAGCTGGGGTGTCTTCAGCCAGGCAGCATATGACAAATGTTTGAGACCCTTTATCCTCTTGGGGAGGTACTTTTGAGGTCTTTCTAACTGCTGCAGGTGACGGGTAAGGTACATCCCAAATGGGGCATTGTACACAATTATGGGCCTGATAAGAGAAGAGTATAGGGGCACAATGACCTCTCTTGATGTAGATGTGAATCCTTTCATGATAAGGTGACCAATATAGAAGGTCTTCCTAGCCACGTTGGCAATGTGAGTGTCACATGAGAGGTTACTGTCCACTTGTGTCCCTAGGTCCCTGATTACTTCTTCCGTACGTAATGGATTACCACCTATGTGGTAATTTGTGAGTACCTTGTTTGGTATTTGGAGAGACATTCATACTCTCCAGTGTCTTCAGGAAGGCTGAGTGGGGTTCCTGGGTTTGAGAGTGTGGTCTGTAGCATGCTACAAACTGTACAGCAGTTTTGCCTACAGTTAGTTGCACATGGATGGCCTCCGATGCTTCGTGCATTGTGAGTAACCTGGACGTGTGGGTATCTTTGCTGAATATGGATACTCCCCCTCCTTTTGTTTTTTGGTCCAGGTTTTGGGGCTGAAAAGCATGATATGAGGTATAACCTGGTAGTACTGGGGTGCACTCAGGAGCCTTGATGCAGGTTTCCGTCACTGCACAGACATTGATGTTCTCCATACTGGGGAGGGCCTCGAGAGCGTGCATCTTGAGGTTTAGACTTCTCGCGTTGAGCAGCATTACCCTTATGTTTTTTCCACTTATGTTTTCTAGGGAGGTGGGTTTGTCTTTTCAGCCTTGCCTACAAAAGGCACCATGGAGGTGGCAAGAGCCTTAGCCAATATCCAGATGCCCAGGGGTAACAGGTGCAAGCCATCCCTGGCAAAGCAGCGTGGCTTGTCAAGCATGTCATCCCAAGCAGACAGACATTGGATCCCCTTGGAATGACACCAGTAATTGAGCCAGTTGTTAAAGCTGATCATTGTGTGTTTCTACTGTGGCATCATTCTTGGTGAGGGTAGGATGCTGCTCAGGGTCAGAGTCATACCAGCCTGGGCTACATAATCAGAGAGCTCCTCTATGTCTCTTTTCATGTAGTCCAGGGAGATACGTCTCCGGTCATTCACACCAGCATGGAGAATGACTGAGTCATATTTGTACTTGCTATGGAGTGACCTGCGTGCTTGTGTTATGTGGCGAATTGTAGCAGCCTACAGGCAGCTTACTGTACCCTTTTCCTTGTTCAGTCTGGTGAGCGGGACATCAGTGTGTCTGACTATGGAGTCACCTATTACAGGTGTATCAGGCATGTTGTTTGTTCTTAAGGACTGTGACTGTTTGGCACACCGACTTTGTGTACTATGTGTTGCATGTGCTATGTTTGGAGGTAGTGGTTGCTTGGGTATCTGCTTTGGAGGCCTCTGTTGATTTGGTGGAGTTTTAATTAGAGCCTCCAGGAATGTTTTTGTGTGTTTATGTCTTTGGTTTGCAGTTGTGATAGGTCTATGTGAGACTGGGTTTGTGGTGTGTGTGGTTACCTTCTCCTCCTGACTAGTTTTGACAGTACTGAGTTGAGAGAGCTCTGCCTCCAGTTTGGATAAATGGTTGCATCTCTCACATATATTTGTATTTCTTGGGGGGAAGAGGGGGATGTCTGTGTACATGGGGCAGGTGTAACATTGCCTCAAGATTCACAGATTCAACATGTTGTAGCTGGCCTTAGTGGATTTTATGAGTGGCCATATTTTATTGCCATAATACTGATCAGAGATTACTTCCCTTTTTGGGTTTGCTCTATCATGTAGTAGCTTCCATATTCTCTTGCATGGTTTGGTAATGGCTGTGGTCCACCATGCCAGATTCCTGCGTGTATGGAATTGGGTCTTGGTTTTATTTGGGATTGCATAATCCATGCATTCCTGAAAGTGTTCATAGAATGCATTTATAAAGGGTTCTGAGGTGTGGCCCATATTTTCCACAGGCACAGGGCCTTTAATTGATTTCACATCAGTTTGGAGGAGTGCAACATTTGCTTTACACATGTTTTTCACTGTTTTTTTCTGGCCAGGGACTGTGGTCAGGATATGAATATCCAGTGTGATAACTCTATGGTCTGATCTTACCAGTGAGGGATACACTTCTCATTTGGCCATAGAGTACCCATGTTGCTGATTATCACATCCAGTATGCTTACCCCTCTTGTGGGAGTGGTAAGTTGTTCCTGAGCATTTTGGTTTATGAATTCTAGGAACCTTTAGCCTAGGGTGTTGGAGCTAGAATAATGCTCCCAGTCTATGTTTGAGTATTTTCAGTCACCCAATATAATGTTGTTTGGAGAGCTTGATATTTGCATGTGTTCCAACGTAGGCCAAGTGCAGTTCCTGGCGTTAGGAGGGTAGTCTGTAGCAGGCTACAAACTAGGAGGCAGTTTTAGCCACTGTTACTTGACCATGGATAGTCCATGCTGCTTCTTGTTGTGGTACCAACATGGTGGTGTGGTTATCCTTGACAATTATTGCTAGTCACCTTCCTTTTGTAGTTTGTTTCATGTTTTAGGGCTGTAAAGCACGGTATGAGGTGTAACCTGGTAGTGTTAGGGTGCTCTTGTGAGCCTTGACCCAGTTTTCTGTTACAGAACAGATATCAACATTCTCCATGCTGAGGGGAGTTTAGACTGCATGCATCTTGCAGTTTAGAATTCTGGCATTGGGTAGCATTACATCTAGGTTCTTATCCCTTGTGATACCTATGGAGGTGGGTTTGTGTTTTGAGCCTTACCTATTCAAGGCACGGTGGGGGTGACAACAGCCTTTTCCAGTATCCAAAAGGCCAGGACTGATAGGTGCACACCATCCCTAGCAGGTGGAGCATCGTGTCTTGCTCAGCATGTCATCCCAGGCTGGCACGCATTGGATCCCCTTTGACTAACAGCAATACTTAAGCCAATTATTGTAATTGATCATCTTGTCTTCATATTGTGGCATCATGCTTGGTGAGGGTAGGATGTTAGTCAGGGTCATCAAGTTTGCATATACTACATGGTGTTACATTACTTAACACATGGCAATCATGCCTCAGGTGGTGCTGCAGGGCTGTCTATGTTGGATGCACATACTACACTCCCTGTGCATGTTTAAAAGCAGGTTGTGTCAACTTAGGCATCCATTTTACTATATGTGTGAGTCAGAGAGAGGTATCATTTCCATGGTTCCTACTGAGCCAGTGTATGTGCTATGTGTTGCAGCTTTGCTAAGGCCAAGACATACTGGGCACGCCTCCTTCTGCCTACTGGGGCAGGCTCAGGTTGTTCCTCCTCCGAGTCATGCTCTGCCTGTGATTGGCTTGGCAATGGTGGGGGGCTGTTTGGCCCAGCCCTATGCTGGTCCTGCTGCAGCTGTTTTCACAGAATCATATTATGTAGCATAGCACATACCATGACAATTTGAGTACATGTAGTTGGTGAGTACTGCAAGGCTCCACCAGATGTGTCCAGGCACCGGAACTGTGACTTGAGCAGCCCAAACACATGCTCGATTACATTTCGTGTTTGTGCGTGTGCCTCATTATGGCGTTCTTGTTCAGGTGTGTGTGCATTTCTGATGGGTGTCATCAGCCACGGCTCCAGTGCGTAGCCAGCATCCCCCACTAAGTGACCATGTGGGATGTCCCCATTGGCAAATGTCTGGTACAGCTGCATCAAATGCCAGATATGGGAATCATGGTAGCTTCCAGGGCAGCCAGCACACACATTCATTATTATACCCTGGGCATCACACATGACCTGGCAGTTGATGGAGGGGAAGCCCTTGCGGTTAATGTAGGCCCTACCCCGCTCACCAGTTGGTGCTTTGATGCGTATATGCGTGCAGTCTATTGCACCCAGTACCTCAGGGTATTCCGCTATTTGCTGGAGACGCATATTGCTGGCAAATACCTCACGGGAATTGGGGAAATATACATGATCACCGACATGTGCTGACATGGCATCCAGGAACTGGTGCAGTACCCTGGATGCTGATGCCTGTGATATCCCCATCATATCACCAGTTGGTCTCTGGAAGGTACCTGTTGCTAGTATTCTTAGGCCAACACATACCTTGGTTTCCACTGGGATGGGTTCCCCTCTGTTGGTTCTGTGTGTGAGGTGTGGCCTGCACAGCTCAACAATTTGCTGTAGGAGGTCTCTGTCCACTCTATAGCGCTCCACTATCTCCAGCTCATGTAACCACTTGTAGGTGACCCTGGGCCTGTACACTCTTCTCCGTCTCCTCACTGTGGGTTGTCCAGCAGCATTTGCATAGTCACCACCCTCAGCAAGTTGCATATGTCTCCTTATAACAGCTATGGCAGCCCCTAGCATTTTTGGTCTGAGTGAAGCTTTTTCAGTTTTCACTTCTAATAGCTTACTCCTCTGTTGCAGTGTTTCTTGACAGAAACATTCTGCACTGTTGTTTGCAGAGTTTTAAGTGCTGGGCTGGGCTACTGTTCTGTCTGTCTAATTGCCTTCTTCTGATTGTTTTCACTTGCTAGCTCTGCCAGTAATCCCTGTGAGCTTCCTACTATTTCTCATGCTTCCTTTTTCCCTTCTGTTTCCTCAGGGGGGAGCGACACGCATACCAGCAAAAACACGCTCACAGCGGCTAACACACATGCACACATGCTTAGATGGACTCGAATCTGCTTATTCAGGTTAAAACGTGTGCACACCAGCGCAAATAAGCTTACAGGTGTTTAAACAGGCTCCTACATGCGTATTCTGCCTTAAATGCGCACACTCACGCTTACACGTGCGCACTCTAGCTTACTCGTGCCTACCAGCATGCACACGCACGCATGCACGCCCTGCAAGAAACTTTGGTGTTATCCATAGTGTACACCTTCCATTTCTTGGCTTTCCCATGCCTACTTGTTGACACTCCTCTTTCCATGATGTGTGACTGACATCTTTCACATGCCACTGTGCTCCACTGAGCTGCATTTCTTTCATACATTCCCCCCTGTGATGTCACCTATCTCCTACTCTGTTACTCCCCTTTATCCTACTCCTACACTGCACGGAATGTGCTCATTTCCTATGTAACAGTAAGATTCACTATCCTACCACTCATTTACATAGGATTGCCTACTAATGCTTAGTTACATGTCTTACACTCAGCTTCCCCCCTTAGCAACCCCTACTCGGTGGCCATGTTGTTTTAGCCTGCTATTCCCTTCCATTGTAAATTCATGCTTTGCATAAACCCACGTTTGTGGGTTTAATTTTTTTATTTTTCTGGTTTTTTTATAGCGCAGCCCGTTTGCACGGTGCTGTGCTACGTTTAAACATTGGCGATCACCGAAAAAAAGAAAACATTTTTATTTTATGTTTGCATCAGGGTATGTTGCCAGTGGCCACATATTTGGCCATTGGCATGCTGCCTGGGACATTTGCAACCTTTATTTGGAGCTGACAAGGCTCCATTGTGTTATTTGCAGAATGGTACTCAGTTATCAACTGAGTACATTTCTGCAGATAACACGGCTGTTACACGGGCAGGTTTCTGCTTCCTGGATCGCAAAATTACCTAATTTGCATGCCTTTCGGCTGCAAGTGAGGTAATTAGCATATTCACGCCCTGTCCGTGTAGGAGCCATTTTAGGTGCTCTCTTACATGCACATACAGGCTGTTCCTGGATCGCGATGGCTGCATGGAGTCTTACACTACTCTTAGACTCTGTGCAAGCCATTGTGAATCCTGCTGAAAGTCTTAAAACAAGAACAGAGGATAGTAAGGTAAAGGATGGGGAGAAAGCAAATGCCATCATGGAAGGATCGAACAGAGAAAACTATAAAGCAGCTAAGACAAGAAGTGTCACTATTAGAGGAGTATAGAAGAGCGAACAGATCAACAAAAATACTCAGAAAGATAGACGTGATAAAAACAATGCACAATATTATAACAGATCAGGATCTACCATGCACTATTGCAAATAATAACCTAAAAATATCAGCATAGGCAGAGAAACTTAGGAGATATGTAGATAAATATAAAGAAAAAGCCCAAAATAAGCAATTTATTGATGGCCCAATAAAGATTTATAGAAAACTGGGAAACAAGGCAAAAGGAATTGAAACACCACCAAAAAAGAAGAAATAGATACATTTTGGAGAAGTATCTATGAAGATCCTGTGGAACATAACATCATCTTCTTTTGGCTGTTCCCATTAGGGGTCACCACAGCGGATCATCTGTTTACATTTCATCCTGTCCCATGCATCTTGCTCTGTCACACCAACCACCTGCATGTCCTCTCTCACCACATCCATAAGCCTTATCTTAGGCCTTCCTCTTTTCCTGTTACCTGGTAGCTTCATCCTTAGCATCTTTTTCCCAATATACTCAGCATCCCTTCTCAGCACATGTCCAAACCAATGTAATCGTGCCTCTCTGGCTTTGTCTCCAAACCTTCCAACCTGGGCTGACCCTCTAATATACTTATTCCTAATCCTGTCCACCTTCATCACACCCAGTGCAAATCTCAACATCTTTAACTCTGCCATATCCAGCTCTAACTCCTGCCTTTTTGTCAGTGCTACTGTCTCCAACCCATATAACATAGCTGGTCTCACTACCCTCTTTTAGACCTTCCCTTTCACTCTTACTGGTACTCGTCTATCACAAATCACTCCTGACACTCTTCTCCACCTACTCCATCCTGTCTGTACTCTCTTCTTCACCTCTCTTCCACACTCACCATTACTCTGAACTATTGATCCCAAGTATTTAAACTCATCCACCTTCGCCACCTCTACTCCTTGATCCTCACCATTCCTCTATCCTCCCTCTCATTCACATACATATATAGGTTCATAGGTTCATACTAGGCTATCTGCCCTAGGGCATTTATAAGCCTAGCCAGAGTATGTTTGGCTTTCGCCACCCATTTTAAATTAATTTTGCTATGCCCTTTTCCGAGGTTAGTATACTGTGCCTCTGTCTAACAGTGACACAGAAGTGATACCTGAGGT
This sequence comes from Protopterus annectens, assembly GCF_019279795.1. NCBI lineage: Eukaryota > Metazoa > Chordata > Ceratodontiformes > Protopteridae > Protopterus > Protopterus annectens. Next base: position 1,549,332,579 of record NC_056729.1, on the reverse strand, counting down.
AAACCTACGATCTCCCATCCACTCATCAAGATTCCTCTTGAAGAGAGTCAGTGAGGGACTCTGCCTAACCTGGACTGGGATTTTATTCCAGAGTGAAGGGAGCCTCTGGGTTATGAATCTGTCCCTCCAGTATGTCCTATTTATTTCAGTGCTGAGGTTCAAGTCTCTCGAGCGTGTAGCTTGAAGGGATTTGGATTTTTTGAGGTGCAGCATGTCCCTTAATTCCGGGTTGGATGGCTTTATACGTCAGGCACAGGTCGCCTCTGAGCAGGCGGTATGCCACTGAGTAGAGCTGGAGTTTCTTCCGGGCAGCATATGGCATCTGTTTGAGCCCTTTGATCCTCTTGGTGAGGTACTTTTGGGGTCCTTCCAGTTGCTGCAGGTGTTTGGTAAGGTACATCCCAAAAGGGGCATTGTACTCGATTATGAGACTGATGAGGGATGAGTAAAGAGGCACGATGACCTCCCCTAATCTAGATGTGAATCCCTTCATGATTAGGTGGGCTATATAAAATGTTTTTCTAACCACTTTGGCCACGTGGTTGTTAAATGAGAGATTGCTATCAACTTGGGTCCCCAGGTCCCTAATTACTTCTTCTGTACTTAATGGATTGCCACCTATGTGGTAATTTGTGGGCAGTTTGTTTTTCCAAAGGGGATGACTATACACTTTTTGGCGTTTAGCTTGAGGCCATGGCTCTGGCACCAATTTTAGGGGATGCTTGTGTCAGCTGGAGAGTCGATTATGGCACCCAGTTTGCAGTCATCTGTGAACTTGGTCAGCCACAGTCCTTCTGTGTTGGCCTGTACCTCCGAGAAATATATACCGAACAAGAGAGGTCCCAGGACTGAGCCTTGTGGGATGCCACTTGTAACTGGTTTGGAGTCTGACATGGCTCCAGCAATTCTAACCATGTGGGTTCTGTCCTTGAGCCAGTTTGAAACCCATCTAGTGACATAGGGGTTTATATTTAAGCTGGTGAGCTTATCTATAATGCCCGAGTGGGGTATTGTACTGAAGGCTTTTGCGAGGTCCAGGTAGGCTGTGTGGACCACCTTCCCTTCGTCAATGGCCTTGGTGACTGTTTCAAAGAAGTCAACCAGGTTTAAGAGGCAGGATCTGCCCTTAACAAAGCCGAACTGGGTAGGATCCAGTGTCTGTAGGTCCCCAATATCTTTATTTATGAGGTCCATGATGATCCTTTCCATAGCTTTGCAGACCAAGCTAGTCTTCTGTCTTAGTCCTGCTGACCTTTATTCCTCTTCTCTCTAGAGCATATCCCCATCTCTCCAGGGTGTCCTCCACCTGTTCCCTACTCTCACTACAGATCACAATGTCATCTGCAAACATCATAGTCCACAGGGACTCTTGTCTGATCTTGTCTGTCAACCTGTCCATCACCATTGCAAATAAGAAAGGGCTCAGAGCTGATCCTTGATGTAATTCCACCTCCACCTTAAACGCATCCGTCACTCCCACCGCAGACCTCACTGCTGTCACACTACCCTCATACATATACTAACAAATATGCAAAATTGATAGAAGAAATAAATGAAAGAATATGAAGTTGAAATGTACAGGATATGAAATGGGATGAAGTAAAGGCCAAAGTGATTGAAAAAAGCTAAGAAAAGCTCCTAGATGGAAAACTTCATGCCCAGATGCAGTACCTAACTTCTGGCTAAAAGAATTAATATCTTTGTATGAGAATTTAGCCATGTGTAAGAACTATTTATATGTGCACCATGAACAGACTCCAGCCTGGTTAACAACAAGAAAAACAATACTCCTACTTAAGATCAAACCTGCAAGCTATCCAAAAAATTATAATCCAATAATTTACCTTCCAATGACGTATAAACAATACACTGGAATAGATGATGACAAAGTTTATAGTCATTTAGAAGAAAATTCAATCATGGCAATAGAACAAAGGGGTAATAAAAGAAAGTCATATGGAACAAAGGATCATCTGTTGTTAAATAAAGTCATAATGGAGAAATGTAAAAAGGGGAAGAATCTAAGTATGGCATGGATAGACTACAAAAAAGCATTTGGCATTTTCCCACATTCATGGATAAAAGAGTGCTTAAAAATGTATAAGATACACCCTAGACTGATAACCTACATTACAGTGACTACAAAACAGTGGCAAACCACTTTGCAGCTAAGCCATGATAAAGGACAAATTATTATTCCAGGGATAAAAATTCAAAGTTGGATTTTCTAGGGTGACACTCTGTCATCGCTGCTTTTTTTATCCTGCCCTTAACCCATTAAGCTGTCTACTTAAAATATTAGGTCATGGGTATAATTTGGCTCCAAGAGAACAACCAAGTGTAAAGATTTCTCATCTTCTTTTTGTAGATGATTTAAAATGGTATACTTCATCAGATGAAGAACTGAAAGCACAATTGCAAATGTTCAAAACTTTTTCAGATGATATAAGAATGTTATATGGTCTTGATAAGTGCTCAAAAGCAACCGTTAAAGCAGCTAAAGATCGTGGACTACACACACATTGATTTACAAAGTCCATTGAACATGTGGGAGAAACAGACAGATGTAGATTTCATAAAATAGAATTGGAAACAGTCGCACATCTTGTCACAAGTTGCGATATACTAATGGCAGAAGGACTGTACACTGAAAGGCATAATAATGTGGCAAGATTATTGCATTGGGGATTGTGCAAACTGTGATGTCTCCTCTCTGGACCAGTAATCAAGGAGCTTGAATCCTGACCACTGACACTGGAGGGGTATGTTCACTTGGAATAAAAAAGGATACACTCAATATTTCCAGATGCAGCTTTCTGCACCAAGCATAATTTCCCTTAAGAGCACACAGGGAACATGCTCAGTCTGGGGTTTGGGTTTCCCTCTCTCTCCATGCCCCAATAAGACTCCCCACCTGCACAGCTATAGAGTTGAGTCCTCAGCCAAGTGTCCAAGCCAAGTCCTCCACCATCCTCTGACTGAAACCAGTACTTTGTGTCCCTGCTCCAAGCAGCTCACACACACTCTTTGAGATTTGATTTTCACACACACAGAAACACACACACACACATACACACACACACACACACACACACACACACACACACACACACACACACACACACACACGCATGCACATACACACACACACACACACACACACACACACACACACACACACACACACACACACACACACACACACACATACACACACGGGAAAGGCTGGCACAAATTTACTAGCTATGTCCCCTTCTACCCAGATTATACATTAGTTACACTGTCACCAGACACTCCAAAGACAGCTACTCTAAGGCTCTTATAAGGGTACCCAATTATACTGGGTGAAATTAATAGAAATATAAATTATAGTGTTTGACCATTGCAGTAAGGCTTTCAGGAGTGGCCACAGAGTCACCAAATAGATATAAGTACTTTCAAAGGCAAAATATTCTCTAAAGGGCCAGCCATAATGAAAAGTTTACATATATTTAATAATAAATAATAAAAGTAGCATCCTGCCATTGCCCAGAATGATACCACAGTACAAGGACAAAATGATTGACTTCAACAACTGGCTAAGCTTCTGGTGTCATTTTAAGGGGATCCAGTATCTGTCTGCCTGGGACGACATGGTCGACAGACCAGGATGCTTTGCCAGAGATGGCCTGCACCTGTCGCCCCTGGGATTCCAGATACTGGCTAAGGCTCTTGCCACCCCTATAGTGTCTTTTGAGGGTAATGCTACTCAGTGCTAGAAGTCTAAACCTCAAAATGCACTCACTCATGGCACTCCTTAAAATGGAGAACATCGACATCTGTGCAGTGACAGAGATCTGGTTCAAGGCTCCAGAGAGCACCCCTGCATTACCAGGCTATAATTCATACCACACCTTTCGGCCACTTAACCTGGACCAAAACACTAAAGACAGAGGCGTGTCCATATTCATTAAGGATATCCACACCTCCAGGCTAGTTGCTCAACATAATGCATCCAAAATTATTCAAGTGCAACTAACACTGGGCAAGACTACAATCCAGGTTGTTGCTTGTTACAGATCCCCCACTATGCCCCAGGATTCCTACTCTTCATTTCTTAAGATACTGGAAAATATTAAGGTACAACCCAATACCTTAATTATGGGTGATTTCAACTACCCCACCATCAACTGGATAAACTACTCATGTACCAACTCATTCACTCAACGTTTTCTGGAATTCATAAATTCCAACACCTTGGATCAGCTTGTCCACACCCCCCCCCACCAGGGGTAGCAATATCCTGGACCTGGTCATTACCAATATGGGTAACCAGTGTTCCATACCAGAGGTCAACTCCTCGCTGGTCAGATCTGACCACAAGCTAATCATTCTAGACATCCATATCCCACCCGCCATTAAGGAAACCACCATCAAAAATTACTCCAAAGCCAACTTAAGACAGAAGTGGCAAACTTCACGACATCCATGCAGATGGAAAATAGAGGTACGACTGCTGAATCTTACACAAATGCACTGTATAAGCACATATACAAGTGCATGGATTGTGCCATCCCCAGCAGAACCAAGACACTATCCTCCAAAAAAAGGAAGGCAATCTGCTGGTCCCCTGCCATAAACAAACTCTACAACAGAAGGAAGAAGTTGTTGCAAAAAAGAGTAAAATCTCAAGATTGGAGGAACTCCCTGGTCAGCTTCAGCAAGAAGCTGAGATCCCTATAAAATCCTCCAAAGCCAGTTATGAAAATAAAATCACCACTGATTCCAAAGACAACTACAAAGCATTCTACAGCTATGTCAAGAATCTCAATGGCAACATTCAGATCTGCTCTGAGCTACAGCACAATGGCACTAAATATACAAAACCAACCAATATTACCAACATCCTGGCAGATAGGTTCAGTGCTAACTTTACCCCCCTCTCACCCTCCAAAGGGCCCATCTTAACACCAGAAGAATGCAAAGCCCCTGTAATCACGGATGAAGAATCAGAGCAAATATTAAAATAATACAGATGAATAGATTCACACAGATACAGAAAAAACAGTACTTAACTAATCTCACTATATTTTCCTGACTGCTCTAAAGAATTACTATTCCCTGGTCACTTACTAGAGCAAGGCAAGATGACATAGGTGAGGGATCCTTCTATGTTAGGTTTCAAAAACAGAGTGCTCTGAGACTTCTAACTCATCTAGTATTAAACATAATTTCAATGATGACATCACATACATCTGGTCATCTGACTTCTGGTTCCCATACTATCTCCGTTGACTAGAAACTGCCAGGATTTAGCACATATGTGTTACCTTACACACCTAGAGCTTTGCAAAGATATGTTGCTGCTTCTTGAAGTCATACAACCATTTCACCATTTCCACCCTTGCAGGGTAGCAATTAGTTTCCTACTATGGACAGTATAACAAGGATTCCTAGTCATTGTTTTCACAGACATTTCATCTCTGATTGAACTTCATGGCCTACCAGGTATTTTAATTTCAAACTATTTTTCAAAGTTAGCTGGACTGAGATTAAAACCTGTTCTCTTCCAGTATCCTCTGTTACAATATTAATTTTAACAGTTACAATAGTACAGCCTGACACACATGCATATTTCTCCTTTGTCCAGCAGGACACACTGTTGGTACATTTTTAACACAAGCAGCTTTACAAATACATTTTTCAACACAAGCATCTGTACATATCAGTTTGATATATTAATGACATGTAATTCTTTACAAGACTCCAACTAGTAATAACAATATAATAATAATAATAGCAATATAATAATACTTATATTATATATAATTATATTTTTAGTCAGTAGAGACTGTCTAAAATTGCGCATTAACCTGGTTGCCATGACTGTAATGTATAGGCCATCTAGGGCAGTAGCAATGAAGTAAAATATCTCTTCTTTCAGTGCAATACATGTTGCAAATTCATAAATTAACCATAGTGCAATACTTTAAGATCCATAGTGCAATAATCTAATGTTCACAGTGCAATACTCAACTGTCTCTTTCTGTGCAAGGATCAATGCAATGTCTTAATTAAGTACCTGTGCAATACTAAAGTCTCATGCAAGTAAGTGTTCAGTTCGAAAAGTGTTGAAATGTGTTTCTAATTATGTGAAATATTAGTCTGTCTACCTGCATGTCCGTGATGTAATAGCTACGTACTATATGCGTAAATATCTGTGAAAATAGTCTATATGTTATCTGCACATTGAGTCTGGAGACACAGAATTTCGTTCAATTTTTGCACTTGTGTGATTTCTGAATGACAATAAAGTTTACTTTGACTTTGATTATAAAAAATGATGAAGTTTATATCACATGGGATCACCCATTCCCAACAATTCAAAAAATAGATGTGAGAAAACCACATATAGTGGTCCATGAAAAGAAGACAAAAGTAGTATTAATCACTCAGTGACTATACTGTCTTATGTACAGAGATACACAGTCATAAAATACCAGGATATGCAGGCAGAAATGAGGCAATGTGGAAGAAGGATACCCAGACAGTTCCAATAGTTGTAAAAAAAAGAATTTACATTTGCAGTTAGATATGTTGCCGATACACATAACTCAGTACAAATTGCAGAAGGAGTCAATAATGGGCACATTGTGGGTGCTGTGAAGAGCACTTCAGGCTAACATAAAAAAACTGAAACAATACTAATTTTGCGAACTTTAATCATATTTTATTTAAACATAGAAATGGGGTCCAGTCCCATCATGGTATTAGAAACTGAAAAGACTTGGAGAAATTAAAAAAACAAACAACCAAAAAAAAAAAACCAACAAAAAAAAAAAGAGTTCAGTTGCCCCCCCCCCCCCCCAAGTGAAATCACCTCAGGAGTTGTGGGTGTTGATATGAACACTTATGACTGTCTCAAAGAAATTGACCAAATTTGACAGTCATGACCTCCCCTTGACAAAAGCAAACTGTGTGGAATCGAGTGTCGGGAGGTTGCCAATGTCCTTGATAATGAGGTCCATGATAATCCACTCCATGGCCTTGCAGATCAGGCTAGTAAGGCTGATTGGTCTATAATTTTCTGGATCGGTAGATGCGCCACCTTTGTGGAAAAGGGATGACAGTAGCTGTCTTCCACTTGGCTGGGATTAAACCAGTACTCAGGCTTTGGTTGAAAGGAGTGCCTAATGGTGCTGCAAGTTCCTGCCTAAGTTCATGTAGGATGCAGCCTGGCATGTTATCTGGTCCCATGGAGGCTGTATTTTCTGCCTTTGTGAGGGCAGTGACGACTTGCTCCCTAGATATAAGGGGAGGGGGCAGGTACTGGGCATGTCCTATTTTACTTATGGGGGGGAAGAGGAGTGAAGTTTTCGCTGAATCTATATGCCAGCAGGATGGCTATAGCTACAGGGTTCATGTATGTGGTGTTCTTGACCACCGATTCTGAGCAGATCTGGGTGCTTCCCTTGAGATTTTGGACATATGTGAAGAAAGCTTTATGATTGTCTTTAGTAGATGTGGCCAGGCTGGACCCAAAATTTGCTTTGGAGGATTTCACTAGTGCTCCTATTTGCTTGTTCAGGCTAAGGAGAAATTGCTTCCAGTTAGATACCTGCTCCTTCTTGGTCCTGGCCAGCAATTGTTTTCATTTTATTATACAGTTTATTTATTGTAGATGTCCACCAGACAGGTTTACTCTTCCTTGAGGAGAATGATTTCATCCTGTCTTGTATTCCTGATTCCATGCAGCCATATAAATGCTCATACAGTACTTAGTTGTAGATTTGGACATATGTGCCAGTTCCTGTCGAGGGGGGAGGGGGCTGTGAAGCTATTTATACCTTCCCTCAGGAGGTTGTAATCAGCTTTGGAGAAGTTTTTTTGTTTGACCCTAGCTGGGGGGGTGGGGGTGGAGGTTGGGAGAGATGGTGACTTTGAAAGTGACTGCTTTGTGTTCAGATCTTACCAAGAATGATGACACTGTAGGGATCCTGGAGTGGTTACTCATGTTGATTAATACCAAGTCCAATATATTTTCACCTCTTGTGGGGGTGTCAACCAACTGGTCCAAGGCATTTGCATCGATGAAATAATGGAATTTCTGGGCATTTGTGTTTTTGCATGAGTATTTCTTCCAATCTATAGTTGGATAGTTAAAGTCGCTCAGGATCAGGGTAAAGGGCTGAATCTTGATAGCTTCGAAGTGGTCCAGATAGGTGGAGTGGGCATCTTGTGTCAGAGTTGGAGGCCTGTAGCTAGCTATGATTTAAATAGGGATCCTGTCAATTGTTAACTGCACCTGGAGTATTTCCAGTGCATCATACTGTTTGACCAGCCTAGAGGTGTGTAAGTCTTTTATATATATTGCAACTCCACCTCCTTTTGTTTTACTGCTCACAGTTTGGGGTCTGAATGAATGATAAGATGATTAACCTGGCATGGCTGGGATGCTCTCTGCAGCTTTGAACCAGATTGCTGTGACTGCACAAATGTCAGCTTCTTCAAGGGATAAGAAAGCTTGAAATTTGTGCAGTTTCATGTTTAGACTTCTAGTGTTTAGCAGCATGACCTTTAATTTACATTTTGATGAAATTTTCATGTTGGCAGTTTTGAACTCATGTCATTGCCTAAAAAAGGCACTATGGGGAGGCAAGAGCCTTTACCAGGTGCCTGAAGCCAAAGGGAGACAGATGCAGGCCATCTCTGGCAAAGGATCAAGGCTCGTCAATCATGTCATCCCAGGCTGTCAGGTATTGGATCTCCTTGGAATGACACCAGAGACTAAGCCAATTGTTGAAGTCAATCATTTCCTGTTTGTATTGAGGCATCATTCTGGGTGACAGTAGAATGCTGCTTAAGGCTAGGAACATACCTGCCTGGGACACATACTCAGCGAGCTCGATCATGTCTCTCTTCGTATAGTCTAGGGAGGTACATCTCAAGTCATTCACTCCAACATGAACTATGACAGAGTCATAACAGTACCTGTTGAGAGACTTGAGTGCATTGGTGATATAGTGGATTCTAGCACCCGACAAACAACTAACCATGACTTTCTCCTTATCCAGCCTGGTGAGGGGCACATCTGTGTGTCTCACAATGGAGTCTCCTATGTCTAATATGTTGGGTATATGTTTAGGCCTTAGTGGCTGTGAGACACAGGTGTGTGGACTATGTGTGGTGTATGGTGTGGTGGGCAGTGGATTTTGGGTGCATTTATGCCTCAGAGGTTTCTTTTGTTTGGGTATGCTTTTGTTGAGGACCTCTACATATGTGGGGGTGTGTTCTGTAGGTGTGGATGGTGCTTCAGGTAAGGTGCTCATGTTGCCAACCTTCTCAGTGCCAGATATACTGGTTTGTGGGGGAGAGAGCAATGACACTAGGTGCTTGGTGTAATTGCATCTCTCACAATATACATATTTATATATGTGGTGGGTTTGGTGTTTAATGTGTGACTTTTTTATTATAAGAAGGGGGAAGCAGTGAGCATACATGACTGTGGAATACATAGTTCAATCAGTTTTCCTTATTAATGATTTTCCCTTGCTTAGGTTTTAGGTTGTGTGACATTTGAGTCAGGATATATATATATTATATATATATATATATATATATATATATATATATATATATATATATATATATATATATATATATATATATATATAAAAGACAACAAAATATTCCAGCACTCAAGCCACAAAAACAACCAGTTTGCAAATGAAGAATTTATTTCAGGCAGAGTCTGCAGCAAAGACCGGTTTCACACAAAGGCGTCATCAATGTGTGTCTGAAACAGCAGTAAGCCTCAGTTTATGTAGCAGCCTAGAAAAAACATTTAAAGAGACATATACATCATACCCCTATAAATAATATAGCAGGTTTGCTAAATACATAACCTGCTTACCTATAAACCCAGTATGTATGTACAAATGTCCCTCCCCACATTTTACCATTAGTAATATTAAAGTCATTAGTAAAAATGCAAGAACTACAAAAAATTCCAAAATATACAAATTGCCCAAAAACACCCACCACAATAGTGAAAATGATCTGTGCATCATCTAATAATACAGAAAGGTATATAGCCATGGCTTAAATATGCACTCTTATATCAGATGCTCATATATCAACCACATGCTTAAAAGTTAATCATAATAATAATAGTAATAATAATAATGGTACTAATAAGGGTAGCCAAAACATGGTAAATTACCCTTGGTCATTAAGCCCTGGTTTAAAAAGGGCCCCCAAATTTATGATCCATCTACGTTCCTTGTTTGATAATATGTTTTGCCTAACTGTATCATTCATATTTGATGTCTTGACCATATCAATACCTACGAACACAAAATGTGCCATACTATGCACTAATATATCCTAATGTTACAATTGCCTCATGTACACAGACAACCCTCTCCTCCTCCCAACAAATACAAATATATGTGAGAGATGCAACTATATAGCCAAACTGGAGGCTGAGCTCTCTCAATTCAGAACTGGAAAGACCAGTCAGGAGGAGAAGGTAACCACGCACACCACAAACCCAGTCTCACATAGAACTATCACAACAGCAAACCAAACACATAAACACACAAAAACATACTCAGAGGCGCTGATTAAAAATCTACCAAAACAACAGAGGCCTCCAAAGCAGACACCCAAGCAACCACCACCTCAAGACATAGCACATGCAACACATATTTCACAAAGTCAGTGTGCTAAACAGTCACAGCCCTTAAGGCCAAACAACATGCCAGACACACTTGTAATAGGTGACTCCATAGTCAGACACACTGACGTCCCACTCACCAGACTGAACAAGGAAAAGGTCACAGTAAGCTGCCTGTCGGGAGCTAGAATCCGCCACATAACACAAGCACTCAGGTCACTCCACAGCAAGTACAAATATGACTCAGTCATTGTACATGCCGGTGTGAACGACCTGAGATGTACCTCCCTGGACTACATGAAAAGAGACATAGAGTAGCTCTCTGATTATGTAGCCCAGGCCGGTATGACCCTGACCCTGAGCAGCATCTTACCCTCACCAAGAATGATGCCACAGTACAAAGACAAAATGATCAGTTTTAAAAATTGGCTTAATTACTGGTGTCATTCTAAGGGGATCCAACGTCTGTCTGCTTGGGATGACATGCTTGACAAGCCACGCTGCTTCGCAAGGGATAGCTTGCACCTGTCACCCCTGGGCTTCCGGATATTGGCCAAAGCTCTTGCCACCCCCATAGTGCCTTTTTTAGGCAAGGCTCAAATGACAAACCTACCTCCCTAGAAAACACAAGTGGAAAAAAACTAAGGGTAATGCTGCTCAATGCCAGAAGTCTAAACCTCAAGATGCACGCCTTCGAAGCCCTCCTCAGTATGGAGAACATTGATGTCTGTGCAGTGACTGAAACCTGGTTCAAGGCTCCTGAGAGCACCCCAGCACTATCAGGTTTTACCTCATATCATGCTTTCCGGCCCCAAAACTTAGACCGAACCACAAAAGGAGGGGGAGTATCCATTTTCATCAAAGATACCCACACCTCCAGGTTAGTGGCAACGCACGAAGCATCGGAGACTATCCAGGTGCAACTAACCATAGGCAAAACTGCCTTACAGTTTGTAGCATGCTACAGACCACCCTCTCAAACTCAGGAACCCCACACAGCCTTCCTGAAGACACTGGAGGGTATGAATGTCTCTCCAAATACCATCATTTTGGGAGACTTCAACTACCCAAACATAGACTGGGAACATTACTCAAGCCCCAACACCCTAGCCCAAAGGTTCCTAGAATTCATAAACTCAAATGCAATGGAACAACTAGTCACCATTCCCACAAGAGGAGACAATATACTAGACCTGATCATCACAAACATGGGGACAAAATGCTCCTCACCGGAAGTATATCCCTCTTTGGTAAGATCAGACCATAAATTAATCTCACTGGAAATCCACATCCCGCCCCCACCCCCTGCACAAAAGACCACAGTGAAGAACTATTCAAAAGCAAACTTCACACTTCTTAAGACTGAAGTGGTATCCTTCAAGGCCCCTGGGCCAGTGGAAACCACAACCCACACTGCTGAATCCTTTGCAAATGCCTTCTATGGGCACCTTCAAGAATGCATGGATCATGCAATCCCAAATAAAACCAAGACCCATTCCCCCAAAGGCAGGCACCCAGTCTGGTGGATCCCAGCCATAAACAAACTTTACAACAGGAGGAGGAAGCTACTACATGACAGAGCAAAATCCCTAAAAGGGAAGGCGTCTCTGATCAGTACTAGCAAAAAACTACGATCACTCATAAAATCATCCATGGCCAACTTTGAGAGAAAAATCACAAAAGACACAAAAGACAATCACAAGGCCTTCTTTAGCTATGTTAGAAACCTGGGTGGAAACTCCCAGATATGCTCAGAGTTAGTCCAAAATGACACAAAATACACTGAACCCACTGACATTGCCAACATTCTGGCAGACAGGTTCAGTGCAAATTTCTTCTCCCCCTCCCCCCCAAAAGGAGAATTAACTATCCCAGCAGAGTGTAGCCTACCTCTCAGATGCCCAGGTGAGAGCCGCCCTCTCTAAAGCTAAAAACACAGCATCAATGGGACCGGATGGTGTCCCGGGCTGTGTGCTACATGAACTCCAAGAGGAACTAAACCCACACATAAGGCTGCTGTTTAATCTTAGCCTTACTACAGGATACGTACCCAAAGAGTGGTGTACGGCAACAGTGGTCCCACTTCACAAAGGCGGTGCTTCTATGGACCCTGGAAATTACCGCCCCATAAGCTTGACGAGCCTGGTCTGCAAAGCTATGGAGAGGATCATTATGGAACTCATAAACAAAGACATTGGGGACCTACAGACATTGGATCCTACCCAATTTGGCTTTGTCAAGGGCAGATCCTGCCTTTTGAACTTGGTCGACTTTTTTGAAACAGTCACTAAGGCCATTGATGAGGGTAAGGCAGTTCACACATCCTACCTTGACCTTGCAAAAGCCTTTGACACAATACCCCACTCGGGCATCATAGACAAACTCACCAGCTTAAATGTAAACCCATATGTCACAAGATGGGTTGCAAACTGGCTCAAGGACAGAACCCACAGGGTCAGAGTTGCTGGAGCCATGTCAGACTCTAAGCCAGTCTGGCGGTGTCCCACAGGGCTCAGTCCTGGGACCCCTCTTGTTCGGCATTTATTTTTCCGTGGTACAGGCAAACATAGGAGGATTGTGGCTGACAAAGTTCGCAGATGACTGCAAACTGGGCGCCATAATTGATACTCCAGCAGACACAAACATCCTTCAGAGAGGCCTCATAGAAATGGGTAATTGGTGCCAGAGCCATGGCCTTAAGCTGAACGCCAAAAAATGTATAGTCATACCATTTGGGAAAAACAAGGTACCGACAAATTACCACATAGGCGGTAATCCATTTAGTCCGGAAGAGGTAATCAGGGACCTAGGGACCCAGGTTGACAGTAACCTCTCATTTGACACTCACATTGCCAAAGTGGTTAGGAAGACCTTCTATATTGCCCACCTTATCATGAAGGGTTTCACATCTAGATCAAGAGAGGTCATTGTGCCCCTGTACTCTTCTCTTATCAGGCCAATGATTGAGTACAATACCCCATTTGGGATGTATCTCACCCAACACCTGCAGCAGTTGGAAAGACCCCAAAAGTTCCTCACCAAGAGGATAAAGGGTCTTAAACATATGTCATATGCTGCCCGACTGAAAAAACTCCAGCTCTATTCAGTCACATACCGCCTACTCAGAGGTGATCTGTGCCTGACGTACAAGGCCATGTCCAATCCTGAATTAATGGACATGCTCCACCTCAGAAAATCCAAATCCATCAGAGCCACGAGAACAAGTGACTTAAACCTCAACATAGAAATAAATAGGACGTGCTGGAGGGACAGATTCATAACCCAGAGGCTCCCTACACTCTGGAACAGAATCCCAGTCCATGTTAGGCAGAGCCCCTCACTGACTCTATTCAAGAGAAATCTCGACGAGTGGATGAGAGATCGTAGGTTTACCCCGGGGGTCATCTCTGTGTCACTACTAGACAGAGGCATAGTAAACTAAACCCTAAAAGGGTGTAGTATTCTCATCCTAAGGGGTGGTGTAAGCCACATACACTCTGGCTAGGCTTATAAATGCCTTAGGGCAGATAGCCTAGTACGAACCTATGAACCTATGAACCTATAAAGAGCACTTCAAGCTCATTTACATTTTATGTCGCTAATATGTAAACACAACATATTATCAAACAAGGAACGTAGATGGATCATAAATTTGGAATATTCTGGTTCTTTTATACTTTTGGCATTCCGAGCACCAGATAGTATTGTATCATGCACCAGAGTGGTTTTGTACCTGATATATATATATATATATATATATATATATATATATATATATATATATATATATATATATATATAGTTAGGAGTGAAGCACTGCCCCACCTGTAGACAATGTGCAAAGGGACTTGTTCTCTGTAAGGCACTATTATTTTTTTATTGTTTTCATTCATTTATAGTTGACAGATGCATGGGTTTTCAATGTGGGATGTTTTTCCTGTGTTATTTATAATGACTGAGTTTTTGAAAGCCTGGGTGTCGTTAAAGTGCCCATGATTGAGTATGATGCCTCCTTTGCTATGTACCTGTCTAGATACATGTAGAAGCTAGATCACTCACAGAGGTTCCTCACAAAGAGGCTACAGGGACTAAACAACATAATCTACATGGAAATTTTCATGGCCCATTTGCTGTACTTGGTCTCTTACAGACTATTAAGGGTTGATCTGTGCCAATCCTATAAGATACACTCTGACCCAGTACTAATGCACCTACTTCTCATCTGCAAGTCAAATAGAATCAGAAATACCTGAGCTGGAAACCTCAACCTCTTCTGCAATATAAACAGAAAAGTCTAAAAGGACAGATACATCTCTAAGAGGATATGACTACCCTAGAACAGACTCCTCATCCATGTAAAACAAAGCTCACACTACTCTTATTAAAACACTTCGATCAATGGAAGAGAATTAAGAAATTTATTCCAGTACTGACCCCTGTGCTGCTAATGGACTGACAGGCAGCACCTAAATGCCCTATCTTGTCACAAGGTTTCCTTAAATACTCATTGGTATGACCCCAGAAATATTCATTCACAGATGGGAAGTATAGGAATAAAAATCATGTTAAGTGTAATTTGCATGGGATATCACTTATTCACACCCTCATACTTGTATATACTAACTAACTTGTGCATACTAACTCTGTAGTCACTGCTGTGACTACAGTGCAATAACCTATGTCACTACATTGCACTTTAGTCCGCCAAAGTTCAGTCTCAAAACAATTGCCCAGCCACAGACACACATACACACACACACACACACACACACACACACACACACACACACACACACACACACACACACACACACACACACACAGGGCCAGATTCACGAAGGCTTGCACAGAGTCTAAAAGTAGAGTAAGACTCCAGCAAGCCAACATGTCCGCCGAGCAATCCAGGAACAGCTGGCAGGGGCGTGCAACTGAGCTCTCCAAACTAGTCCTACATGGACAGGGCTGGGATATGCAAATTACCTCAATTGCAGGCGAAAGCCATGCAAATGAGGTAAATTTGCAATCCAGGAAACCCGAACCTGTTCGAGTAGGAGTAGGGTTATTTGCAGAAATGTACTCAGTTGATAACTGAGTATGGTTCTGCAAATAGGAAAACGGAGCCGTGTCAGCTGGAAAAAAGCATGCATTCACAGGAGGAAGCATGCCAATGGCCAAAAATACAGCCATTGGCATGGGAAGTGTTGCAAATTAAAAATAAAATAACATTTTTTTTAATCCCGATTTCCGGGGTTTAACCATAACACAAACACGCTTCTCCCTAAAAAGCAGAAAATTAATAATTAGGATCCACAAATGTGGATTTCATAGCTAAAATGAATTTACAATGCAAGGAAATGGCAGGCTGAAGACAACATGGTCACCGAGTAGAGGTTGCTAAGGGGGGAAGCTCAGTCTAAGAGATGTAACTAAGCATTAGTAGGCAGTCCTATGCAAATGAGAGTTATGATAGTGAATTGCAAGTTCACATAGCAACTGAGCACAGTCAGTGGAGTTTAGGAGTAGGATAAGGGGAGTAACAGAGTAGCAGATAGGTGACATCACGAGGGGGGTATGTATGAAAGGAGTGCAGCTCATTGGAACAGAGTGAGATGTGTCAGCATACATATACATAATAGTGAAAGAGGTGTGTCAACAGGTAAGCCAGGTAAAGTCAAGAAATCGAAGATGTATGCTCTGGATAACACCAAAGTTTCTTGCTGAGCGTGCATGCGTGTGTGTGCGCACCAGTAAACCTGAGTAAGACAGTGTGCACACGTGTAAGTGTGTGTGCACACGTGTAGGCTTGAGTAAGGATATGTAAGGCTGTGTAAACAGTTGTAAGCATGTTTGCACTGGTGTGCGTGCGTTTTAACAGGAATAAGCAAGTTTTAGTGCATGTAAGCATGTGTGCGTGTGTGCGAGCTGGTGTGCGCGTGTTTGCGCCTGTTTGCGTGGCACTGCCCCCTGAGGAAACAGAAAGGGAAAAGGAAGCACAACAAATAGTAGGAAGTTAACCAGGGAGTACTAGCAGAGCTAGCAGGTGAAAACAATCGGAATCAGCCAATTACACAGGCATTACACTAGCCCAGCCCAGCTCAGCACTCAAAACTCAGCAAAAAACATTTTCAGTATGTATTTCTCAGACACACTGCAACACTGCAGTAAGCTAATAGAAGTGAAAACTGAAAAAGCTTTACTGAGACAAAGAAATGTTAGGGGCTGCCATTGCTGTCATAAGATGACATATGCAACATGCTGAGGGTGGTGACAATGCAAATGCTGCTGAGCAACCCACAGTGAGGAGACGGAGAAGAGTGTGCAGGCCTAGAGTAACCTGCCAGGGGCTAGATGAGCTGGAGATAGTGGAGCGCTATAGATTTAACAGAGACCTCATGCAGCAAATTGTTGAGCTGTGCAGGCCATGCCTCACACACAGAACCAACAGAGGGGAACCCATCCCAGTGGAAACCAAGGTATGTGTTGACCTAAGAATATTAGCAACAGGTACTTTCCAGAGACCAACTGGTGATATGATGGGGATTTCACAAGCATCAGCATCTAGGGTACTGCACCAGTTCCTGCATGCCATGGCAGCACATGTCAGTGATCATGTATATTTCCCCAATTCCCGTGAGGTATTGGCCAGCAATATGCGTCTCTTCCAACAAATAGCGGAATACCCTGAGGTAGTGGGTGCAATAGACTGCACGCACATTCGCATCAAAGCACCAACCGGTGAGCGGGGTAGGGTTTACTATAACCGCAAGGGTTACCCCTCCATCAACTGCCAGGTCATGTGTGATGCCCAGGGCATAATAATGAATGTGTGTGCTCGCTGCCCTGCAAGCTACCATGACTCCCATATCTGGCATCTGACACAGCTGTACCAGACATTTGCCAATGGGGACATCCCTCATGGTCACCTAGTGGGGGATGCTGGATATGCACTCGAGCCGTGGCTGATGACACCCATCAGAAATGCACTCACACCTGAACAGGAATGCCATAATGAGGCACACGCACAAACACGAAATGTAATCGAGCATGTGTTTGGGCTGCTCAAGTCACGGTTCCAGTGCTTGGACACATCTGGTGGAGCCTTGCAGTACTAACCAACTACATGTACCCAAATAGTCATGGTATGTGCTATGCTACACAATATGATCCTGCGAAAACAGCTGCAGCAGGAGCAGCATAGGGCCGGGCACAACAGCCCCCCACCATTGCCAAGGACATCACAGGCAGATTGTGACTCGGAGGAGGAACAAACTGAGCCTGCCCCAGTAGGCAGAAGGAGTCATGCCCAGTATGCTTTGGCCTTGGCAAAGAGGCAACGCATAGCATATACACTGGCTCAGTAGGAACCCTGAAAATTATACCTCTCTCCGACTCGCACATACAGTAAAAGCAATGCCTAACTTGACACTACCTGTTAACAAACATGTATAGGGAGTGTAAAATGTGCATCCGACATAGGCAGCCCTGCAGCACCATCTGAGGCATGATTGCTATGTGTTAAGCAATATAAAGCACTGCTAAACAGCTCTCACCACTATTTAGTATATGTAAACAAAATTGCACACACTAAGTAGCACAACTACAGGCAATGTTCAGCAATATTGTGCACTGTCCAGCAATGTTGGGCAACATTGAGCAATGTTGTGCAAGTCTGGTCAAATGTGGGTATAGGTCATCAAAAGCAGGTTAACAAGTTCATATTTGCTTCACTTTTCTTGAAGCAGTCTGTTCAGGCATGAATGAAAATATGAGGCAGTGCCAGTCCTCAAACCCAGGATACAGTGCACTATAGTCAGATTACAGAACCACTAAACCATGACAATTTGTAAATGGTCAACTTGTATGAAAAAATGTAGATAAGTCAATGCTAAGTATCTAATGGAAACCTTGCATGCATAGCATAATCCCTGTCGAGTTAAGACACTAAGGTGAGGCCTGCAGTAATAATAGAACCTGATATTCAACACACATATAGTATAAATGTCAATATCGGTAATGTTCACACACATCAACAAACGTAGTGGACCTCAGAAAGCAACATACTGCAACGTCACACTGGGCATGCTCACACACTTGAAACTATGAGACAAATGTCAGGCAACAAAACACTGAAAGTCTGAACTGGGCATGCTCACACAGTTAGGTCAAGTTTGAGTACAGCAGTGGGCCACACATATCCCTCAGTTGCAAGTGTCAACCCAGTAACCTCGCACTATTCACCAATCCACCATGTGCACACAGTGATATGACAACAGACACAATATAAAATAGTGAAATATTGTCACAATCAAATATGTTATGCAGAAAACTAGGTTGTTCATAGGAAGTGGTAAAGCAAAGA
Source organism: Protopterus annectens (assembly GCF_019279795.1). Classification (NCBI taxonomy): domain Eukaryota; kingdom Metazoa; phylum Chordata; order Ceratodontiformes; family Protopteridae; genus Protopterus; species Protopterus annectens. The sequence continues at coordinate 1,549,313,563 of NC_056729.1, read as the reverse complement.
AGAAACAAAACCTGCAATCAGTACCATCACTGAACAATGTGCATCCTGAACATTAGCATAGGTTCAGAGGTTGACACTGGGCTATCTGCCCTAGGGTATGTAGAAGCCTAGCCACAGTGTGTTTGTATTCTGCAATCATGCTAGATCAGTAGACTGTGCCTGTCGATAGTAGGTCACACAAGATATCTCAACTATGTTCATTTCATTCAACCTCTGTCTAGTAAGGACCCATAACATTTCCCAGGGCTAAACATACGATCAACCATCCACCTGTGAAGATGTCACCTGTAGGTGGTCAACGTGGGTCTGTGCATATATATAGTACTGTGATCACATTCCCGAGTGAGTGGAACCTCTGTGATGGTAATATGACCCTCCAGCATGTCCTATTAACATCATTGCTCACGTACCTGTCCCTGGAGCATGTAGCTGTAAGGGACTTTGATATCCTCACGTGGAGCCTGTCCATCAATGCTGTGATGGACATGGCATCAAACAAAAGGCACAGAATGCATCCAAGTAGGCAGTAAGCAACTGAGGAGAGCTCAGGTTACCATAAGCAAACTGTGCATACCATCTATGTGAGTCCCTAGATCCACTTGGTTATGTAAATCTGTGTACATTCCAGTTGCTGCAGGTGTTGGGTAAGGTACATCTGAAATGGGCCATTGTATCCAAGCATGTGCCAGATAACTACAGGGTCACAATGACCCCACCTGATCAGGATGTAAAACTGTATGGGATAAGGTTGCCTAAATAGAAGGTGTGTCCAACAACATTGGCAACGTGAATGTCAAAGGCAAGAGTACTAAGTATTCATGTCCCCAAATCACAAAACACACACACTGTACATGATGTATCATCACCTATGTGGTAATGTGTGTGCACGATGTTACTACCAAAGGTGATGACTATGCATCGAAAGTAAGGTAGCTGTAGGCCATGGCTCTGGCACCAGTCATCCATCTCTGTGAGACCCTTTCTGAGGATGCCTCTGCCAGCTGTGGAGTCGAATATGGCACACAGTTTGCAGTCATCTGCAAACATGGTCATCCATATTCCTCCTGTGTTAGCCAGTATGTATCAGAAATATATACAGAACAAGAGAGGTCCCAGGACTGAGCCCTGTGGGATGCCATGTATAACTGGTGTATAGTCAGACATGGCACCTGCAATACTGACCATGTGTGTGCTATCCATGATCCAGTTAGCAATCCAGATTGTGATATATGTGTAGATATTGAATCCGGTGATCTAATGTGTAAAGGCCAAGTGGGGTATTGTGTAGAAGTGGTGTGCGAGCTCCAGGTAGGCTATGTGGACAACCCTGTGTACATCTATGGACCTGTTAACTGTTTAAAGACATCAAACATCTGCAAGAGGCAAGATATGCCCACAACAACACCAAATTGTGTAGGATCCAGTGTCTGTAGGTTCACAATGTGTATGTGTATGTGTTCCAAGATGATACACTCCATAGCATAGCAGACCAGGATAGTTAGGCATATATTGTGATAATGTCCAGGGTCCCTTGTGGCACCAGCACTGTGTAGTGGGTACAGCGTAGCTGTACGCCATTCCATGGGTACACATCCTGTAGTAACTGTGATACTGAACAGTGACATAATGTGAGTGTGAAGTTTGTCATGAATCTTGTATATGCCACAGTCTGGGACACTATCTGGTCCCACTGATGCTGTGTTGTCTGCTATGGAGAGGGCAGCACACACATGTTCATCTGTGATGTCAGGGAGGCTACACCCTATTGTGATGGACATGTGCACTGCAGGGGGGATGGTGGGGAAACATTCCCACTGAACCTGTTGTCCAGGATGTTCACAATGTCAGTGGGTTCACTGTATCATTTGTAATTATGCAGTACCTCACAGCATATCTGTGAGTTCACACACAGGTCCCTGACATAACTAAATAAGGCCTTGTGATTGTCCATAGTGTCTGTTGCAAGTGTCCGTTAGAAGTGGGCCTTAGATGAATCAACAGCTGATCATAGCTATACCATAGTACTGATCAGAGATGCCTTCCAGATTGTGATTCTGCTATATAATGTAGTAGCCTCCTACTGTCCCTGTATAGCTCAGTAATGGCCATGGTCCAGTAGACAGGTCCGCTGCCTTTGGAGGAGTGAGTCTTGTAGTTATCTGGGATAGCATGATCCATGAATTCCAGTAGTTGTCCATAGAATGTGCTTGTAAAGTATGAAGTTGTCTGAGTTGTAATTAACACTGTCCCAGGGTCATTGAGGGATACCACCTCAGTTTGTACAAGTGTGATGTTTGCTCATGAGAAGTATGTCACTGAGATCACATAAGATGTGTGTGTGTATGGGATATGTATGTCTAGTGAGATGAATTTATGTTCCGACCTTAACAATTACAGGTATACCTCTGTTGTGGAACATAGAGTCCCGATGTGTGTGATGATCAGGTACCACATGTATAACCCCCTGTGGGTGTGGTGACCAGGTCTGCCCTAGCATTTGAGTGTAACAATCTTAGCAACTGTTGTGCGAGGGTGTCACTGCTTGAGTAGTATACCCAGTCAATGTTTGTGTATTTGAAGTCACACAATATAATGGTGTTTGGTGAGACCTTCACATTCCCCAGTGTTCCCAGGAATAACGACTGTTGTTCACATGTTTGGGAGTGTGGTCTGTAACAGTCTACAAACTGAAATGCAGTTCTGCCCACTCTCAGTTGCACATGTACATTCCCCAATGCTTTGTGTACTGCTACCAACCTGGCGGTGTGTGTATGAATGATGTATATGGATTCCCCCCTATTGTTGTTGTCCAGTCCGAGTCTTGTGTCTGAAAACCATGATATGACATAAAACCTGTTAGTGCTGCTGTGCTTTTGTGAGCCTGAACCAGGTGTTTGTTACTGCACATATATTGACAGATTCCATACTGATGTGAGTCCTGAGTGCATGCATTCTGAGGGTTAGACATCAGTTGTTGAGCACCATCACTCTCCATTTCCTGTATCCTGTAATGTTTATGGCTGTGGTTATGTCTTCTGACCCTCGCTTTAAACAGCCACTGTGTGTGTGTGTCAAGAGCCTAAGGCAGTCTGTGAAAGCCTAGGGGTGACAGGTGCATGGCGTCCATAGTTGGTCATCGTGGGTCTGGGCATATGTGGTACTGTGATCACATTCCCGAGTGAGTGGAGCCTCTGTGATGGTAATATGCCCCTCCAGCATGTCCTATTAACATCATTGCTCACGTACCTGTCCCTGGAGCATGTAGCTGTAAGGGACTTTGATATCCTCACGTGGAGCCTGTCCATCAATGCTGTGATGGACATGGCATCAAACAAAAGGCACAGACTGCATCCAAGTAGGCAGTAAGCAATTGAGGAGAGCTCGGGTTACCACAGCCAAACTGTGCATACCATCTGTGTGTGTCCCTAGATCCACTTGGTTATGTAAATGTGTGTACATTCCAGTTGCTGCAGGTGTTGGGTAAGGTACATCCGAAATGGGCCATTGTATCCAAGCATGTGCCAGATAACTACAGGGTCACAATGACCCCACCTGATCCGGATGTAAAACTGTATGGGATAAGGTTGCCTAAATAGAAGGTGTGTCCAACAACATTGGCAACGTGAATGTCAAAGGCAAGAGTACAAAGTATTCATGTCCCCAAATCACAAAATACACACACTGTACATGATGCATCATCACCTATGTGGTAATGTGTGTGCACGATGTTACTACCAAAGGTGATGACTATGCATCGAAAGTAAGGTAGCTGTAAGCCATGGCTCTGGCACCAGTCATCCATCTCTGTGAGACCCTTACTGAGGATGCCTGTGCCAGCAGTGGAGTCGAATATGGCACTCAGTTTGCAGTCATCTGCAAACATGGTCATCCATATTCCTCCTGTGTTATCCAGTATGTATCAGAAATATATACAGAACAAGAGAGGTCCCAGGACTGAGCCCTGTGGGATGCCACATATAACTGATGTATAGTCAGACATGGCACCTGCAATACTGACCATGTGTGTGCTATCCATGATCCAGTTAGCAATCCAGATTGTGACATATGTGTAGATATTGAATCCGGTGATCTAATGTGTAAAGGCCAAGTGGGGTATTGTGTAGAAGTGGTGTGCGAGTTCCAGGTAGGCTGTGTGGACAACCCTGTGTACGTCTATGGACCTGTTAACTGTTTAAAGACATCAAACATCTGCAAGAGGCAAGATATGCTCACAACAACACCAAATTGTGTAGGATCCAGTGTCTGTAGGTTCACAATGTGTATGTGTTCCAAGATGATACACTCCATAGCATAGCAGACCAGGATAGTTAGGCATATATTGTGATAATGTCCAGGGTCCCTTGTGGCACCAGTACTGTGTAACAGGTACAGCATAGCTGTACGCCATTCCATGGGTACACATCCTGTAGTAACTGTGATGTTGAACAGTGACATAATGTGAGTGTGAAGTTTGTCATGAATCTTGTATATGCCACAGTCTGGGACACTATCTGGTCCCACTGATGCTGTGTTGTCTGCTATGGAGAGGGCAGCACACACATGTTCATCTGTGATGTCAGGGAGGCTACACCCTGTTGTGATGGGCATGTGCACTGCAGGGGGGATGGTGGGAAAACATTCCCACTGAACCTGTTGTCCAGGATGTTCGCAATGTCAGTGGGTTCACTGTATCATTTGTAATTATGCAGTAACTCACAGCATATCTGTGAGTTCACACACAGGTCCCTGACATAACTAAATAAGGCCTTGTGATTGTCCATAGTGTCTGTTGTAAGTGTCCATTAGAAGTGGGCCTTAGATGAATCAACAACTGGTTGTAGCTATACCATAGTACTGATCAGAGATGCCTTCCAGAGTGTGATTGTGCTCTATAATGTAGTAGCCTCCTACTGTCCCTGTATAGCTCAGTAATGGCCGTGGTCCAGTAGACAGGTCCCCTGCCTTTGGAGGAGTGAGTCTTGTAGTTATCTGGGATAGCATGATCCATGAATTCCAGTAGTTGTCCATAGAATGTGCTTGTAAAGTATGAAGTTGTCTGAGTCGTAATTAACACTGTCCCGGGGTCATTGAGGGATACCATCTCAGTTTGTACAAGTGTGATGTTTGCTCATGAGAAGTATGTCACTGAGATCACATAGGATGTGTGTGTGTATGGGATATGTATGTCTGGTGAGATGAATGTATGTTCCAACCTTAACAATTACAGGTATACCTCTGTTGTGGAACATAGAGTCCCCATGTGTGTGATGATCAGGTACCACATGTATAACCCCCTGTGGGTGTGGTGACCAGGTCTGCCCTAGCATTTGAGTGTAACAATTTTAGCAACTGTTGTGCGAGGGTGTCACTGCTTGAGTAGTATACCCAGTCAATGTTTGTGTATTTGAAGTCACACAATATAATGGTGTTTGGTGAGACCTTCACATTCCCCAGTGTTGCCAGGAATAACGACTGTTGTGCCCATGTTTGGGAGTGTGGTCTGTAACAGTCTACAAACTGAAATGCAGTTTTGCCCACTCTCAATTGCACATGTACATTCTCCAATGCTTTGTGTACTGCTACCAATCTGGCGGTGTGTGTATGAATGATGTATATGGATACCCCCCCTATTGTTGTTGTCCAGTCCGAGTTTTGTGTCTGAAAACCATGGTATGATGTAAAACCTGTTAGTGCTGCTGTGCTTTTGTGAGCCTGAACCAGGTGTTTGTTACTGCACATATATCGACAGATTCCATACTGATGTGAGTCCTGAGTGCATGCATTCTGAGGGTTAGACATCAGTTGTTGAGCACCATCACTCTCCGTTTCCTGTACCCTGTAATGTCTATGGCTGTGGTTATGTCTTCTGACCCTCGCTTTAAACAGCCACTATGTGTGTGTCAAGAGCCTAAGGCAGTCTGTGAAAGCCTAGGGGTGACAGGTGCATGGCGTCCATAGTAAATGTACATGGCATGTTCAGCATGTTATCCCAGGCTGACAGACACTGGATCCCCTGTGAATGACAACAATATGTTAGGCAACTGTTAAAACTGATCATGTCATCTGTATACTGTGACATAGTACTTGGTGAGGGTAAGATGCTACACAAGGTCAGGGTCATACTGTCCTGGGCTACATGATCAGAGAGACCCTCTATGTCTCTTGTCATGTAGTCCAGGGAGGAATGTCTGAGGGTCTACACACCAGAATGCTCAATGATGTAGCCATATTTATACTTGCAGTAGACTGACAACAGTGCATGTGTCATGTGGCATATCCTGGCACCCGACACACAGCACAAAGTGACCTTCACCTTTTTCAGCCTGCTGAGTGGGATGCCAGTGTGATGGACAATTACACTCACCTAATACAAGTGTATGAAGTGTGTTGTGTAGGCCTAAGGGCAGTGACTGTGTGGCACAATGACTTTGTGAACTATGTGATGATATGTGTGTATGGTTGTGTGTTATCTTTTGTTTGTGTGTCTGCTTTGGATGTCTCAGCTGCTTAGGCAGAGTATATTTAGATGCTCAAAGTCTGTCATTGTGTGTCAATGTATATGGTTTGCTCTTGTCATAGGTGCATGTGTGACTGTATTTGTGGTGTGTGTGGTTACCTTCACCACCCGATAGACTGTGCCAGTCATGGCTTGGGAGAGCTCAGCCTCCTGTCTGTCTATACAGTTTCACCTCTCACAGATATCTGAATTTGTTGGTAGGAGGATAGTGTTACCTGTGTACATAAGGCAGTTGTAACAATGTGTCAGAATTCCAATATGCACCAGCTGGACTGGAGAATACACACAAAACCGACCTTTGGACATGCCAGGATATGATGATGACATACACTGTCGACTGATCACAAAGGATCAGTATTGTGTCAAGTGTGTAAAAGAGTATAACAGGGTTTTAGTGTTCAGGTTTGTTGTTGCTGTGGAAAGATAATCTGCAAAGGAGTACAGACAGAAACATTACACCTCCTTCAGCTATGTCAGAAATATCGATGTAGAGTCATATATGTCCTGAGTCAGGGACAACTGTACCTGACTGACAATGTCAACATCCTGTCAGACAGGCCCATACATACATACCCACCTCCCAGTGACAAAAGGCCCTAACACCATACCAGTAGATATCACATGTACAATGTGTAAACTGGTCCTCCCAATGCCAAATGAATCCCATCATGTGGATAACATTGTTTCCCCATATGTGTCATAAGTGAACAACAGGACAAACAGACACTGCACCCGAACAGTCTGTTGAGCCTCACACTCTCTACAGGATCTTACACCATTGAATGTGTTACAGCAACATGTGGCACACCCCACAAGTGTTGGTGCACAACACACCATGGGAACTATATTCCTATAAGCCTACAAAGTCCGAAATGCTAGTCCATGGAGTCCATCATGATTGCAGTCAGGAACAGAGATATTGTAAACCGACAAACACACAACACAAATGTCTGTGGTATGTTAATGAGCACATCATGGTCCCCAAACCTGTTAGGTATCTTGCAAGGCAGCCACCCAGGACAAACATTACTAACAGGAGCAACACAGGTCCCACATAGACCTCGAATAGCCCTTTACCAACATCACAGACACATGTGGCATCCACAAAACCTACAATCTGTGCATGAATATGTATTGTCATATGAAGGAATGGTAATATGTCCACAGATAGATCACACCAGGTATGAATTGTGTATTCCTGTTCAAGATGTTCACACCTGCTGACCCACAAGGGTCATTCGTGGGATTGCATAACACTACGTGCACACACATAACCATGTCCAGTCTGATGATGTCAGCAACCTACAAACATAGCATGTGAATAAAAACCACACAGGCAAGCACGTAGTGCGTCGTGTTAATGCGTATCTCACTAGTATCATAACATAGTTAGGTAGGGGTTTAAATCCTGCAATTGCTAAGTGTATGTGTGTGTGTGTGTAAGATTCGCTTTGAGAGGAGTGGCCTTTTTGGAGACTATGGGAACACATTTTAAAAGCAGTACATCCCTCTTTGGAAAGTCTGATGATGTCAGCATCCTACAAATATTCAAGGAGAACAGAAACCACCCAGTAATGCATATAGCATGTGCGTTAATGCATAGTTCTCCGGTATCATAACATAGCTAGGTAGGGGTTTGAATCCTGTGAATGTGTGTGCGACTGTCTTTGAGAGGAGTGGCCTTTTTGGAGACTGTGGAAATACATTAGGAGTGGTGAATACCTCTTTGCCAAGTGTGATGATGTCAGAATCCTACAAATAGAGCTTTGGAAAAGATTGCTCCCAAAAAAGCAAATAGCGCGTCATGTTAATGCGTATCGCAGTAGTGTCATAGCATACCCAGGTAGGGGTTTGAGTTCTACAAATGCCATGTGTGGGGGGAGGTGTGCGTGTATGTGTGTGATGTCCATTGAGAGGAGTAGCCTTTTTGGAGACTGTGGAAACACATTTTAAGAGGTACATCCCTCTTTGGAAAGTCTGATGATGTCAGCATCCTACAAATATTCAAGGAGAACAGAAGCCACCTAGTAATGCATATAGCGTGCCGTGTTAATGCATATATCTCCAGTATCATAAAATAGGTAGGGTTTTGAATCCTGTGAATGTGTGTGTGTGAGACTGCCTTTGAGAGGAGTGGCCTTTTTGGAGACTGTGAAAATACATTAGGAGTGGTGAATACCTCTTTGCCAAGTGTGATGATGTCAGCATCCTACAAATAGAACTTTGGAAAAGAATACTCCCAATAAAGCAAATAGAGCATCGTGGCAATGCGTATTTCACAAGTGTCATAACCTAGTTAGGTAGGGGTTTGAGTCCTGCAAACGCTGTGTTTGTGTGCTACAGGTGGTCAATGCCATGTGGGTTTTGCTTTTACTATGGTATGACATATGTTTCAAACAGTATGTGCATTGCACACATCGGGTATCTGCGTGTCAAATAGATTTGTGTACATGTGACCTCAATCAGTACATAGGTGTGAAGCCTGCATACTACAGGAATACATTTGTAACCTTCAAAAGATTCTGCCACTGCTTCTCAGATCATAGGGCACATATGTATGTCTGTGTCAAGACCGGCCAATGTAGTGACCCATGGCCAAGGGCATCCCTGACACACACACCCATGACACATACTGTAGAGTACTGTGAGTGAGGGTAATTGCCGGGGTATATGTCAGACATGTTCATACACAACAATGACTGGCAATAATGGACCATCATGATAGGTGTGCACCAGCCCTGTGGATATGCATGCAGGCCCCTAATGTGTTATGTGAAACACCGAGGGACCCCACAATACCTATGGATATGTGGATACCAAGGGACAGATTACATAACACGTGTCTGTCTGTACACATTGGTACCCAACATACATGTTCAGGGCTACCACCTATGTGGTACTGTCGGGATAGTATGTATAGTAAATGTGGATGACTATGCCATAGGCGTGCTGCTATACAGCATGTATTGGACAACAGGTATCTGTCTGTATGATACCCTTGTGTAGGATATGCGTCCCATCCGGGGAATGCAGTGTAGGCCAATGCATGCATTACCAGATGTGGATGGACATATCCCTAGTATGTTTGCATGTACCAAAGAGGGCTTTATGCCACACAGGTGTGGTCCCAGGAACGTGTGGCGGTCAATACCACTGGTTACTGTTATAGTATAGTACTGGAAGGATCGAACTGTTACTGAGTTCCCTACAACTGTGAGTCATTTGTCAGGACATCATCTAATGATTGGTTATAGTCATGCTGTTGAGGTGGTGTATACTGCCAGACTGCAGATCATTGACAGATATCAACGGTATCACCCACAGCATAGTGCCAACCCATGTCATACACACATGTGTACCCATGTTAGTACATATCTGTAGTAGAATGCATACTGGCCATCGAAAGATGCCATGAGATGTTAACAATGTGTAGAACAGGGTATGTCGCACATCCCATGTGTCCACTATGCACGTACATGCAGACAGTGCGCACACACCATGTTCACAGATGTACACCTGCTAATTTGTAATGCACACATCACACACGTACTGTCCACTCACTAACACATGCTGGCAGCACTGTACACTTCAGCCAAGTGGCACATGGGTGGACAATGCACACTCAGACCTAACACTGGTGTAAACAATGCTACAATGACTATCAGAGCTGTGATGCATAATGCCTGCTCAGATATACCTACAAGTATATCAGTACACCTTCCTGTTGGCAACTTGCTACTATTGCTACATTGCTATGATGTCACCCTGTGCATCAGAACCATGTTAGCCTATTCCTGCATCAATGTGACAGATGACAGGAGGTGGCACATGTGTCATCATATGCACAGGGTGTGTTGTAGGTTTGCCAGAGCCCAACATTGACCCATCCAATCAGCATGTCTGTGTGTGTGTGTGAGGGACAACAGTACTGCATGGGCCAATGTTGATGTAATGTGTGTGTGTATGTGTGAGCTCTAGTTGTATGGGAAATGTGTGTGTGTCTGCATGCATACAACTCCACCATGTGGCTGCCATATACGGGTGGTTGTGGGACAGCCACAGACTGTACCTGCTAGGCCATACAGATCACTATCTTCGGCCATGGACACTGTACCTGTGCCTAGCAGGGGTGCTACGGGCAGTATCGGGTACCAACCCTGACTGGGTGCTATCATCAGAGGCAGAGGTGTGATGACTGGACCCATGTCCCTGCTGGGACTGGCCAGCGCCACATGCACGTGGTCTAGTAGGATGGTCAATGGACAGGCCAGCCCCAGCATTGCTGGGGCTGGTACTGCCACTACGGGAGTGGTTGTGATCCGTGGTTTGTCTGCGATGACTGCCAGCTGATGCTGTTGCTGGTATGCATCCGCATTGACTTCCCATCCTTCCCGCATGGTCCTGGCTCATGGCTAACACATTGTGGAGGACATCCATGTCTCCCTCCAACGGCTATCAAGACCTCGGTGTAATTCTGGATGGCACCGGCAAGGTCACGGATGCTGTCATTGATAGCAGTGTAATGGGCCCTCTGCACCCTTAGTCCCTGTCGGGTGTACCGTTCCATACGTGCCTGTGCCTGCATTACAGCCCGGAACATACTGGAGGTTGTAATACCTCCGGGGGCATGTCTGCCAGGGGCAAAACGACCAGTGGTGCTCCCCAGAGAACCCCTGGCCATCCGCCTATGTGGTACCGTTCTGGTAATCCAGCTATGGCTGCTTTGAGGGGATGCACGCACCATAGGTACCACACTCTCCTGGTCAATGCCAACTGTATGCTGTCCCTCAGCTATGGCCATTGGTGAAGAGAGATGTATTGGCAGTATGAGTGTGTGCATAGATGGGGTTGACCGCTCTGTACTGTCGATTGGTGGACCAACGACAGACCCTGTCAGACCTTCCTGTGCCACAATCACAATACATTTCTCATCATCTCCACTATTACTGGCGGTGACATCAGGTTCCATGCTGCATTCAGCCACGCCTAACACAGCACCTGTGGAAGGAAGACAGGAAACACACTTTACAATCTGTACATGATGTTAGCACACATGCACACATGCACACATGAACACATGAACACATGCACACATGCGCACATGCACACATGAACACATGAACACATGAACACATGCACACATGAACACATGCACACATGAACACTGAACACATGCACACATGCACACGTGAACACATGCACACATGCACACATGAACACATGCACACATGCACAGACATACACTGCTCACCACAGCACACACACACACACACACACACACACACACACACACACACACACACACACACACACACACACACACCAGTAATCCAACACATACATAATAGTGGATGATGGTGGGTGACCGTATCACAAGGCAAACAGTCACCACACACATGTTAGCAGGCAGACCATGTGTTGCTCAACACCATGCAGTGCAAGTGTAGACAGCCCTATCTAATGACATTATACATGGCTTTGATGCATGTGTGTAGTTGTGCAGTGATTGGCTACACCCTGGAACACAGTGTGTACATGGACACAACATTGCTGTGCAAGTATTATCTGTGCTGTAATGTCATGTGCACCATCTCTCAATGGTATACATACCATGGCTGCATGAGTCATCTGTGTGACACATTGATTGCCATGTGTGATGACAGTGTCTGTGTCCTTATCATATAATACTGGGCACAGGTGTAGCAAATGCATGCAATGTACAGACATGGGATGAGTGGTGCATGCAGATGTGAAGGAATCCCAATGCACGACATGGACATTGCACAGTGGTTATGGTGCGTGTGGGACATATTGCTGATATGTTGTTGCCAGCCATGACATGACATGCTACATGACTGCAACATGAAACACCACACATACCCAATGTGTGTCATGTGACCTATACACCCAATAGCATTCCAGGACATATATGTGACTCTTTGTACAGGTGGTGGCTGTTGTGCAAAATTGTATACTAGCATATGTAAGCACACACACAACATGCTATGCATGGTGTGTATAGGTGCATATGTTTGCACACACAGAACAATGAGGTGCACAGCAAAGACTGCTATGTGTAGTACTGTGGTCACTATAATTGGATGGGGTGTAGTACCATGTGCCATCATCATCATCATGCATCTTGTGGTCACTCACGGCTACTACTGTGTGACAGACCACCACCTAACATGCTGTACCTGAACTGCAGTGCCGTGGATATGTTCACTATTACACAGCCACTTTGATCATGGGTGTATGAGGTGCCCAGTAGGGAGCATTGGCTAACATGGCTGTGTTATGTGTTGAAGAGTGTTTCACAGCCCTATGATAAGCCTCTACCCCTGAAGTACATCATGTGTGTGTGGATGACATGTGGGATACTGAGGTGTGACCTTACAGCAGGTGTGTGGTTATGCCATATGTAGCATGACTTTGTGTACTGCATGTGATAAATGTCTTATGTTGTGTACAGGTGTTGCAGCTATGCCTATCCAATGTGCAGTACGGTGTTGCCACAAATGTGTGACATCCTCTGTGTATTGCATGTCATTGAGGCAGCTACTGGCATTACTGAGCTGTGCAACGTCTCACAGCAAACATGCACGGCATGCATTATGCATAGGTGTGTTATGTGTACATGGCCTACAACTCACCTATGACATGCATATTTCATTACCAACATTGCAGGTATAACACACTCACCAGCATGGATTGGCTGCCCTACGGTCACACCAGAGGGACCTACAAGAATAGGAGAGGGTTCATCAGTGGCCACAACTGTGGCATTGCTACAGTGGGTATGCTAAACTGCAGTACAACAACAGTCAACAGTCACAGGTGTAGGGATATTATATAAACTATCCGTATTGCACAACAGTAGGCCGCGGAACTGCAAAACAAACAGTACACATCTCACGTACACATAATCTAACAATACAGTTAACTGTAGTCTACAGATAGGGCATATTATCTGCTTGCTCCAGTTGGATGTGCTGGGTGGCTCCGGCCTCCATTACAACACGTCAGAGGTTTCCGTAGCTGTTGTCCAGGAGCCACCATGCTTAGGAGCAGCTCCTCCGCTCTGGTGTGGGGGGGTGAATGGCCACCCCACCACCTGTGGCAAGCTGTCTTTGGATATCAGATGCACGTTGCCGGACTTGTCTAATTAAATCACTGCAGTGATGGCGTACCTGCTCATATGTCCGGTTATGCATGCCTATGTCATTTACCCGACTTACAAGTTCCTGCCACAGTGCAGTCTGCTCCTGCTGGTGCTGGCTGGTTCTGGAGAAGAGCATAGTGTACTGCTGCAAAAGGCTGTTGACTATCACCTCTTCTTCTTCTGCAGTGTAAGCTGGGTTACGTTGGTGGGCCATCTGGCTAAAAAGGTGTGAACAATATGTGTGAGAGTGTTCTGTGGCACACTTTACACCTTTACCCACAGATATCACTTTACTGACATATATACCATCCTATTGTTTGTCAGTGGCTACACACATTCAATAACACTTATTGGTTCTCAGGCCACAACTAACTAACACTGCCTGGCAGACTCTATATATCACACCACTATACAATAGTACCTGACACACTGTTTGTGACACATTGCACGACCTCAAGACAGGGGTGTATATCACACCAATGCACGAACAGAGATGTCATCCATTGCAATGGATGTAAAGTACAGGTACAGTAGTACCAAACAAACACCCTAGTCATTGACGCCATAGCCCCACCTAACAGATGTGTCCAGTTGTTACTATAGGTGGCATACTGCTGTAACAGACTATAGATGTTTCCGGATACACACGTTAACCCTGTAACACACATATGATTGCAGCCATTGTACAAGCATAATCACACACACATCAGGCAAACATACAATGCACCACTGTATGCCAACACAGATGAGCATTACCTGTGTACCATATGGTGCTGTGTACCACTACTTACACACCCTTATGCCTGCAGTCTGTCCTCTGTGCAGACCACAGGAAACACACATGACAGTGTTTCCAAGCAATGTGAACGCACACTGTACTTTGCTGTTTAGCCCTACAGCTTCAGGTAGTACTACAGTTCATATTGGTTATGGATTCACCTGCAGTACCACTCACTAAGCATACATGTATTGCTTTAGCCTACAATGAGACACCACATTTGTCAACGGAGAACTACGTCGCATCATATGCTGTACTACTATGTCTGCCTAACAGTACATTACACATCAGTTGCTGTCCTCACAGCTAAGTTAGGCACTACCATGTCAGATACAACATCACACTAAGCTATCACATATTTACAGACCTTGCACACATTCAGCATTACACTTATTCAACCTCACATAGCAGCTATTGCATTAAGTACATGTGTGAGTGCATAGTGTCATAGGTAGGTAATATGCTATTGGCCCTAGGGCCTACGGCAGCCTAGCCATATGCTACCCTGGCCTTTGACACACATGTACTTTGATTTCACTTGCCCCTGCCAACCTGAACCACAGAGGTGTTTCCTGGGGTGTATTAACAATCTCCCACACAATCATCAGGGGTATTTATAACAACTGCTAAGGAGGAGCCTTGTTTGCTATTGGTATGTGGTCTATTCCGGTGTATGGCATATGTCTGAGATGGGAATTTATCCCTCCAGCATGTACTGTTCAGTGAGCTGACAAGGTTTAGGGCCCTAGAGCGTGTAACCCCGAGGGATTGTGATATGTTGCCATAGTGGATGTTACCCAGCTATGGGTGTGACATACCTCTGTATGTCCGGCAGAGGTCACCTCTGTGTGGCCAGTATGCAATACAGTGTAGTTGTGGTTTTGTGAGTCAGTCTGCATAGCGCATCTGTTTGCGAACAGTATTACCCTTTGGGAGGTCTGTCTGTGGCCTGTTCACCTGGTGTAGTTGTCATGTGAAGTACATACCACACAGGGCATTGTGATGAGTAGAGGGGAACTCTACCCTATACTTCCATAGATGACACACCTGTTGTCATGACAGACACATACCACACAGACAGATTACAGGTGTAGTGTGGCACTGTCTTCATCACAGTAGAGGCTACTGTCCACCTGTGTCCCATGTTCCCTTATCACACCTTCACTGTTAGGTAGATCTCTGCCTATGTGTTAGCTAATGGGTACACTGTTTTGGGAAGGTGGAATGGCACTGCAGTATCACCACTTGTCTACAGTCCATGCCTTGTTCACCACATACCTGTTGCGGTACATATGACCCCGTGTCTCTCTGCCTCTCTCACTCACTCTATATGTATATATATATATATATATATATATATATATATATATATATATATATATATATATATATATATATATATATATATATATCATATATATGTATCTCTATACACATACATGTACACATCCATTGCTGTACACATGGATGTACATATAGGCACATGTACAGTCCACCTTTCATGGTGGGGATCTCACTTATGTGACAGTTGTGGGATGTACAGGGATGTGATTACATTGCACAGTGTTGTGCAGAATGCATGTGAGTGTCCTCAGCCCTTGTAGCATTAGCAGGCCTCACTGTCTGTAACACATCAGATCTGACAAATCTGTCCCACAGCAGTTAACCACCACATGACATATATCAACACTACCATAGCTGGTCTTAGGCATAGGCCTACTTTGAGGCCACCTAGGGCGCCGCTCTAGCAGGGGTGCTTTTCCACTATTTATGTGGACACAAGGATGGGGGCACCTGGAAGTGTGGTAGGGTGCGCCGTGGGGCCCTTTTGCCTAGGGCACCAGTTGACCTAAGGCCACTCCTACGCACTGCATGCTGTCTTCTAGGCCACACACTATGACCTACATAGATATATGCACATATCGACATTCACTGACAGATAGCTGTCCACCCTTCACTAACAGTTGCAATATGTCCCTTGCCTTATGCACATGTGCAGATACAGATAGATACATACTGCTGCCACACATGGATGATTTGCAGTGTGTAGAGTACTCTTTGGGAACATCTACAACATGCCAACTCATACTTTTGAGTTACATACCTTACCTTTGTATTTCCCTGCTCCGTGTGTTACGGTTTTGTATTTTTTTTTTTTGCTGGTTTGTTTTGGATTTTTGCCCTCTATTTAACCTTCAGTCTCTGTTTCTCCCTCTATTCTGTCTCTCTCTCTCACTCTCTATCTCACAACACCTGCAATGATATAATTGCATGTGTGGACTGCAGGTACAGCCTGCTTTTCTAGGTATCTGCACTTGTGCATGCGACAGCCTCTTCACCAATTACTCCCCACCATTCAGTAATTGCATGCAGCCTGCTGTTTGGTGATTGCATTACTCACTGTGATTGCAGCCCACTGCTATAAAATGCTAGGTTAGGTAGGCGTAGCCCTTTCAGATTTAAAAGGTGGGGCCCATTCTTGTTTGCTATGGACACCATTGTGTCAGTCTGAAGGTTGGTATATGTCTCTTATCTGATGCTAGGGTTGTAGCCAGTTATGTGCATGTTGTACTCATACCTGCATGTTGCTGCTTCCAGTACACACATCTCAGTGTAGACATGTACGCACCCCTCCAAATGCTAACACAGGATACATGGGAGTATGTTCTTTTTTTTCACTTACACAATTAACTGCCATACAAATGTGGTTATTGCACTGTATTCCTGTGGCCAGTGTTTATCCTGGTCTGATACTGTGTGGTGTTTGTAAGGTGCTACTGTAACATTATTCCCTGCTAGGATGGCTGGTTCTCCTTTCACAGTCATGTCATTCAATTCCACAATCACTGCTGGTAAAGACCCACAGAAAAGGGTTTGTGTTATACCATTCCTAATTTCCATTTACATTCCCTCATTGTAATGCATGATATATTTATTTCAGAACGAAGTTATTTGTATATCTGATGTGGCTTAGTGGTAATTCATGCAGTCTATTGTGTCAATGGTCTGGGGTTCGAGACTGGCAGAAGTTTTTTATTTTGCTGCTCAGCAGAACAAGGGCCCTGCCATAGAGTGACTAAGGTACTTTTAAGCAGTAGTAAGCAGGTTGGCATGGGTTTGCACGACGCTTAGGTAAGCGCACACATGTGCACACTTGCTTAATCCCGCTTACTACTGCTTAAAAGTGCTTACTCCCGCTAACCCCCACGCTAATTTCTTTGAAAGAAAAGAAAATGGGGAGATAGGAAAGTGGTGAAAAAGGGGGCACAGAGAGGGAAAGACAGTAGGAAAACAAGCTCGGGATGTGCAGGACGGGTGTAGGGAAGGTCCATAGCTGCCCATTTCTTTACCAGCAGCAGCTGTGCATATGTTGAAAATTTGGAGTGAAATTTGAAACCTTCCACCCCTGAGAGAGGGGTGAGGACAACATAGTTTGTTGTACTGCCAATTAGAATTATCAGTGTACATGTCCAATGGACATGTGTGTGAAATGAGAAGCTATGTATGGGGCGTAATTTTTTTTCGGGTATAGACTGCCCTTTTTTTTTGTTTTTTTTATCAGGGGAGAGTGGAAAGTGAGGTAGAGGAAGTAGGTATATTTGGGGAGGTAGGCTGGGTAGGTAAACAGACAAGACAAACAAGATGCATACAGGGGCAGAGTATGACACATGGGGTGGGTAAACACAAGTGATGGGGACATATGTTTGGAAATCGCAAGCCCATGAGCCCACAGATGGTAACAGTGGGACTGAAATCCCCACTAATGGGCAGTCACCACTGGACCTTCACAGACCCGAGGGTCGCTGTGCTGGGGGCTGCGTAGGAGGGGCACGCTCACTCCTGAGTTACGCCACTCTTGCCTCGAGCTGGCATAGGGGATCAGCGACTAAACGCTGGATCTCCCTACGCAGCACAACCCGGACCCTTCACAGGGTGACAGGAGACCCTTCTCCGCCCATGCTTGCAGGGGGGGTGGGCCCCATCCCCTGCAGTGCTTCCACCCGAAGGTGGCACAGGACCTATGGAGGAGGGTGGCCCGGGCTGGGCACCAGACCTGCTGGTGCCAGGTGCAACTGCCAGCTGAGGTGGGACAGGTGGGTCCACCGGGACCGGCCTTCCCATACGTTCTGTGATTAGGTGTGTTTACTTACAACATAGACAACAGCATTCCAAGTTAGTTGTAACAGCATGCAGTAATATTCCTATTAACCCAACACACCAGGGTTACAACAGTTGAACAGCAAGCATAACACATGCATGTATTGAATGACAGTGGACATTCAAACAGCATGCAGGGATGATTGGTGGCAACAGGCCACCAAGATTGTGGTGTTTTAACAGGGGACATGCATCAAAGTAAGTGCAGATTTTTTATAACAATAGGACATATGTCCCAACAAATGTTATGAGATTACACATACCCACTGAGGTGTGGAATTGCATTATTTATCCACATGGAGTAGGGTGTAAAAAGAAACCTCCATTGACATCTTATCAGTACTTTAACTGTACACTACATTCCTATTGACTGCAGGTGTATATCCCCTACATGTATTCTTACACTAAGCAACATGCTGATTGCGTTATGGGTTTTGCTACTTCATGATATACCTGGCCTATATCTGACATGGTAACTGTCCAGGATGCAGATGTTACTGCTACATACTTGTATTAAATTGACTTGTTTATGTATCTGCACATCTGGATGTGTTCACATGGCTTTTTCACTTGTTTTCTACACAACCCTACTTTTCAGGGAACACACTAAAGTTTCTGGGGAACACCTTGACAGGCTAATCATGTGCCAGATTTACCTATGCATGTCAGCCATTTCACAACTGTTTAGGACTGTTGCATACTTTACAGCTACTGGCACTTCCTTCATCCACTTTATATGGGACTGCACTACTGGGGGTTTTCAGCACTTACTACAACAGAGTAACATTTCTTCACTGCAAGGGTACAACAACATTTCTGAGTAACTGGCACATACACACTGCAAGTAGTATACCTTTCTTATTTACATTAAAACTCTATTCTACAGGCTCTCTTCTGTATTTGACATTACACTGCATACAGTAGACCTATTCAGGAACTGTTATACCTTTATTGATAGGTTACAAGACTGTTTTACAGGCTCACTCATGCTTTATATATGACAGTGCATGCAGATATAGTATTCCAGACTTGTTTTTGCTTTATTCATCGGTTACTACACTCTATTCCTGCCTATCTGACTTATGATATGTAACAGTACATGCAGATGATTAATTCAGGGAATGAATGTTTTATACTTCACAGCTACTGCCACTTCCTCCATCCACTTCCTATGGGACTGCACAACTGTGGGTTGACAGCACCTAATACAACAGTACTATTTATTATTGCAAGGGTACAACAACATTTCAACGTAAGTGACACAGACACACTCCAAGTTTTATACCTTTATTAATTACATTGAACACTCTTTTCTACAGGCTCTCTCCATTACTTGTTATTACAGTGCATATGGAAGACATATTCAGGACATATTATACCTTTCTTGATAGGTTACAACACTCTTTTTCAGGCCTGCTCACTTATATGTTATGACAATACATGCAGGGATAGTATTCCAGAATTATTTTAGCTTGATTGGTGGGTTAGTGCACTCAATTTCTGGCTCACTGACATTTGTTATATAACAGTACATGCAGAGGATTTAATCAGGACATTTTATTGCTGTATTATTGGGCTTATACACTTTTCTCATGCTTACTCACATATATCATGTAACAATACATGCAGAATATTTACTAACCTGTCTGGTGGCGCAACCTTAGCAGCCTATCTGCATAGGCTTGCTGATTCATAGTGCGAGCACCTGCAGCTGTGGAGTAAATAAAGGGATATTGAGACATACCTATCCATTATTTAGACTATATTAGCTTATCTTACATACTGCATTCCATGGCTACCTACTTAGTAGTGGGGCATCCCGCATTTGATGGGCCTCCTGGATCCACTGGTTCAGAAGGTCCTGCTTCCGTCTCTTCAGGGCTGCATGGTGGTGACGGACCTACTCACCAGTCCAAGGGATGACTGTGGCACTGGTGAGCAAGCCTCCGCCTTATACTCCGTTCCTTGGAACTGGCCCTGCAGGAGTCGAGTCTCATGCCAATGGACTAGGAGCCAAGCCATATATCTTGACTCCTCAATGCCCCAGCATTGTGCTTGAAAGTGTGTACCCTCTCCAGCACCAGACATTCTAACTGCAGATGTGAGCTACAATCAGTTATGGCGAGTATTCCCGCCTATGCAGCTTAAATATGCCGTATTTCCCGCACTTTTCTGTGATTGGCCATTTTTGAATATTCTCGGCTGACTGCAGACATGCTTAGCAATGGTTAAGCAAACATTTATTGCTATATATATATATATATATATATATATATATATATATATATATATATATATGTTAACAGTGAATGTTTATCCTAAGCTGTCATGGCTTAGTGGTTCAGTACTTTGATTATGGTGCACAGTGTCCTGGTTTCAAACCTTATCATTGTATTTTATTTTACTACTGTCCAGACAAGTAAGGGATGTGGCTGTGTTTAAGCAACTTTGCTCTATGTTGCTCCAGGTTGCTCGACGGTGCACTAGTTGGCATGGTGCGCACCTCCGCGCAAACTGATTGTGCCGGGTAAAGCACGATTTAGCTATGGGCAACTACATTTCGCTGGGTAAAGCGCGAGTTAGCTATGGGCAACTATATTGTGCTTGGTGTAGTGCTGCTTAACTGAGGGCAATTTTATATTGGGATCCTTTAAAATTTTTATTTTATTCACTGATACATTGGCCATTTCACTGCTTTTTAGTTGTGTTTAAACATATATGTTGGGTATTATTCCATACACTGATTTAAAAAATAAATACGAAAGGGAGTGGTGGGACTCGAACCATGAATGCCTCTTCTTTGTGCGAACGCTCTACCATTATGCTATTGCTATTTGGTGAAATTTGCATAATATTCTTTCTTATGCTCTTCCATGTGAGAATTGCTAAGTGGAGCTAAGCAATGGGCACACCCGCGCACACACGCGCAAATACGGGCAGCTATTTTGGGTATTTAAAAAAAATTTTATGGTTATGTGTTTTAGATGTGTGATGGGGGTTTACAATATCAGGCAGTGAGGTGTTGGGTGCAGGGACATTTGAGTGGGCTCGCTGTTGTTTATTTCCTTTTTTTTTAAATACTTGCAGGGGCATGGACATTTAGACACACCCCCTGCTTTCTTACACGGTCCGTGTAGGACTTACTGTTGGGTCAGCGTGCCCTCATGCATATTCATGGCATGCTGATGTCATACCGTTCAACTGCAGCATCCGAGTAAGACTTATTAAGTCTTACATGGAGGATTCGTGAATCCAGGGGATAGATATAGATGTTGATATTGATATAGATATATGGTTACAATATACTTTGTCAAATGTGTGTTTTGTTAAAGAATATTGCTCTCAGTTTAAATTGAAAGTCTTGTCTTCTAGCGATATTGAATTGTCACCTTTGATCTTTACTGTGTTGTGCAATGAGCTGTGCTTCACTGGTGGTATATGAGGCTTTGTTTTAATGCAGCAGCATTTGAAAATACTGAAAACTTCAGCATTACCTGCAGGAGAATGAGTGCGATTGTTTGTGGATTAGGGATAGTCTTACAGCTAGGCACAGAGATAGATTTAATGTTTTCAGGTTATGTTTTGAGTAAGGCATAGGTAAGACAATATTCTGAATGCTTTGTTTGTGTGATGGTGTATGTGCAGTATGTGTGTCTGAATGTCTTTTGTAATGGTACCGTTATGGAAAGGGTTTTTGGTAAAGGTAATTTGTTAAGGATAGTGCCAGAGTTAAGGCTGAGGTTAGCATACATGAGTAAGGTGATACAGGGAGGAAAGCTCAATGTTACATGAAGATGACTTTATTAGTCCAGGAATCAACTGCTGCAGATAACTGAAGGTGAAGATTTTTTAGCTATGTGTTAAGTTCCACTGGAAGGTACATAGAAAAAGATGTGGAGATTCTCCATGGTCAAGATTTATAGTTCTAGACTGGAGACAGGGTCTTGATATCTCAAAAGTCCTTTTCATGGTAAAAAGTTTTTTTTGCATCTTTCAAGAATGTTCAGAAATGGCACTCAGCACTTTAAAGGAGTTTTACTTCACATGTGATTTATTTTATGGCATGTGGCATTTGTACAGAAAGAGCTAATGCATATTAATATCTAGAAAGACTCCAGATCTTTTTTACTTGGATATCCCACCATGATAGTGCCGGAATACAAATATCCCTCAAGACAGTATCATTGGAGTGTGGTATATAAAAAAAACAAGTTAGTCAAACTGAAAATGAACAGTTAACAAGATTTTAGTATAACTGGCATTTGTCTTTCAAATTTTAGAAACCACCGATTTTCCAAAAAGTTGTCAATCGGATTATACTTCTCATTCTGATACAAAGTTCAGCTATTATGAATTAAGTTGGTTTTAGACTATGATTATTAAAGTTGTCCACCAAACCAGCTATCCATTTATGGACAGCTACTGTGGTAAGAAGCTGGGCAGGGTATACCAGTCTTTCCTACCCTCAATGACAACGTTCAGGTCCTTGTGAATAAATGCCCAGGTATTCTCAAGCAAGTTGAGCAAATAATTCTTCTAGAGGTTTTCAACCCTAGGTCCCCCTTGATGCTATCTGTTCTCTTTTGAGATGTGCCCACATTATGTCAACTGACTTTCTTAGCCCAGGCTAGCAGCACTTCTACTCAGATCATTCCAGATTAAGTGTCTAATAGGTTCATAGGTGTGTCCTAGCCTAATAACCACAAGGGCCTTTTTAAACCTAGCCATACATCCCAAATGTCTGATACATTCTGTTACCCTTGATAAGTATAAGCAGGAGCCTGGGAGCCTGGGAGATGAACCACTGACAGACTGCCTGAGCCCATAAGAGACATAGTTGCCAAACCAGGGATTAATTTTCTGTTCCCCATCCAATTAACCAAGTTATACTTTAATTGGGTTAGGGAGCAGCTCTACTTTGCATGGGTGGGGAGTAGTCTCTGGGATACATATCTGTCTCTCCAGCAAGTCCTATTTATATCACAGCCAAGGCTGAAGTCTTCAGAATGGGTAATACTGATGTTGCTTATATCATGTAAAGTGAGACTAGTAGCCTTGTGATGGAACCTTATTTGTGCCAGTTGTATCTGAAGTAGCATTCTTTTGATTACTACCTTAAGCTTCTGACCATAATGAGATGGGGCCAGGGACTGACCAGTATAGTAACAGTTTCATCCTATGACTCATTTCTCACTTCACTACCACTTCACTACCACATAATGCTTACAGCAATGTCATCATTACACCTGTCTGCTGGTCAGTCTAATGACCACCTTTACATTCCCTAAAGAGCCCAGTCCCAAAATATTTAACTTCTTCCACTTGAGGTAGCTGCTTTCCTTCTTCACCTGTGGAAACAAATCTGTAATTTTCTGTGGAAAAATCATGCTTCTGGGTGGAAGTGATGATTTTTACTTTAACTGCATCTCACTCAGCAGTGAATCACTCAAAAGCATACTTAAATCTGTGAGGACAACCTGTAAATGGTTCATCTCCCAGGCCACTGCTTGTAAAGGTTTCATCTCCCAAACCCCTGTTTACACTTATCAAGAATATAAGGACTTGGCAGAGATTTGGAATGCATGGCTAAGCTTAAAAAGGCCCTTGTGATCATTAGACTAGCACCTATGAACCTATGAACCTATGACAACATTTTCTGCAAACACCTAATTTACAAACCTTGTAGTCCCAGGCTGGATGTTATCCATACATTAGCTGTGACTTGATATCTGCCCATGAGCATTATGAACAGGAGGAGGGACAAGGCATACCCTTACAGTCCTATGCCTACCATCGATGTAGTCAAGTTAACAATAAGAATGTGGTTAGAAGTCAAAGTCTTCAAATACAGGTACCAAATGGCATGCAGCAATGTCCCTGGAAGCCTATACTGTAGTGCCACTTCCCAGAAGACATTACACAATATGCAATTGCATGCCTGTTCCTGATTCACAAAGCACATGCATGCACGCACACACATGCACGCGCACACACACACACACACACACACACACACACACACACACACACACACACACACACATATATATATATATATATTTACAGAGAGAGAGAGAGAGTCATGAAGCGCTCCCATAACTTGACTAAAGTGTTGACCCACTCTTCTATGACCATGCTGAAAGAGCATCCCCTCTCTTGATCAGCTCTGTTGTCTTGAACGTTCTACTAATGGTAGGGATACCTTAAGGAAGCTGTCCTAAAAGGAGGGGTCTGACTGACAGTCATCTAGAACGTGACCCCTATTATAGTTGAAAAATGAAAAACAGCACCAAGAACAGATATGTTGGGATCCATATCTGAAATAAGGCCAAGCCTGTTGTTCAGTAGTGAGTGCCTTTTGTCCAAAGTGGCTCACATAGACCAACCAGGTCCAGTCTGAAATAGCTGCATGGAGTTACCATGTGGACTTACTACCCACAGAAAAATGGGTATGAGTCAGATACAACAACAGTCAATGAGCAATTGGTAAAGTGATAGATTAAGAATTACTTTTGGATGGCATCAAAAAGGTTATTACATACCTTTCAGTAAATCAGAAAAGGAAGGCTGGACTTCAGTAGGTTGGGGCCAGCAATCGTGGACAGATGTTGACCCCTAATAAGGATATTGTGACAAGAGGTATAGCAAATTTCAGAAACTTGTGAATCCAATGACGTTATTCTCTGAGGGGACTGTACCTGGAGTAGCTGAAAGGCTATTTAAGCTGTGGTAGCTACAATTTATATAAATCATTTTCAGACATGACAGAGTTATATTTTTTATTACTGGGCTTTTCCCTTTAGGGAAAATAAGGTTTTCATACATTGCAATATTAAAGTCCCCTTCTTTTAAAAGTTTTCTGTCTTTACTAGTTCTGGTCTACTTCATTTGGATTTCTGCAATGACATTGTACTACAACTTTATTTGTTAAAACTTTATTGACATTTTTATTATATTTGTTAACATTTTCTGACATTTGCAATGCATTAATGCAAAATGTGTATTCATACCCAACTAAATGTTACAGTAAAATAGACTACAAAATTTCAAAGTTAATTCCTTTAAAAACATGACACTGTATTTTGTCATTCTCGTGTTAATGCAGTGGAAGTCAATACTTTGTTAAGCATAACATTTCTGAGTTGAATCTCATTTCCCATCTGTCAACCACTTGAGTAATATGTTGTACTTTATCTTACAAGGAATGATGATGCATCTGTTTTGTATTCATGAGCAGACACTATAATATGTTTTGAAAAATGCAGCAAATCTAACATCATTCTGTGCTATAAACACAAATAAGTCACAACATTCCAAAGTGCTACTAAGAAAGAGTTGTGTGGTGCTGTTTGCTCTGATACTTTAGCTGTTAAGATGGAATGACCACAAGTAAGAAATAAAACATCAGAAGTAAAGTTAATGAAAAAATAAGAAATACATTTCTGCTGTATAAATCTGGATTTTCATATTGTGATCTGAGATAACAGCTATTTTTCCAAATGTGCAGGAAGGGGGTTATTCACCTTTTCCTCAGTGTGAAAGCATTTTGCAATGTTCACTGGGGGAATGGTAGCCTTTAATTATTCTGTATTTCTCTGCTGAGTGCAATTTTACTGACTCTTCTAAATTGACTCTCCAAGTAAGTAAAATGAACCCATGAAAACAATGGCTCCACTACGAAACCTTGAAAAATAAGACACTGAGGAGCCACATAGCTGAAAACAAATGCCCAAGATGCTGAAACAGTGAAAACCAAAACTGTAAGCTTTTCATGCTGCAGGATGGCATGCTCTCATACCCCTGAACACACACACATATATATATATATATATATATATATATATATATATATATGTGTGTGTGTGTGTATATATTGATTTTATTTATTTATTTAACATTTGTTTACCTGGAAAGTCTGACTGGACACAGGTCCTTTTTCAGCGGAGGCCTGGGGAGAAAAGCTCCACTTATAGGTAGTACGAATTACATAATAAAGAAACACATATTTGTTTATACAATTCGAGTAAAAACATAAAAATAAAAGCACATTTTATACATAGTTGTCAATTGTACTAGACCAAATAGATAGTCAAGATATGTAGGTAATATACACATGATGAGATACATAGTAAAATAATTTTGTGGTTAGAGCAAGTAAATATGTTTTGAGACATTCACAATACATATGTAGAGAGTTAAATGCTGGAATCATACTGATGTCTAAAGGTGGGTAATTTTGACTCAGTCATGATTCTGTATGGTTCATAGAGATAAATTGTGCATAGATGACACTAAGTTAGTAGAGTTTGGGTAGATAAGCTGAAAGGTAGTCAAAGTTTAGTAATACTAACAGTGAGGTTAGCCAGGTTGGTTACAAGGGCAAAGCCATGTGTCATATAAATGTTGTTTTAGTAGGATTTTAAACTGTGTCAGAGAGTTACTATTGGTTATAGTAGATGGAAGGTGGTTCCAAGGTTTAGAAGTATAATAGGAGAAAAGAGATTCACCTGCTGAGTTGTTGGCTTTTGTAACATCTAGGAGGAGTTTGCTGTTTGAGCGAAGGGATCTAGTGGAGGTGTATTGTCTTATAAGATTTTGGAGAGCTGGGGTGTTATCTGGTTTGTGTAGGAGCTTTTCTAGTTGGTTGAAGTGGAGTAGATGAGGACGTTCTAGCCAATTTAGTTGTTTAAGTGATATACAGTGGTGAGTTTTGTAAGGGGCATCAGTTGCAAATTTGGCTATTTTATTGTAACATGAGTTTAATTTGGAGAGGTTTGCTTTGCGGAGGTTGGTTAGTATAGGGGAGGCATATAGGATGGTTGAGAGGAGGTGAGCATGGGCAATAGTAGCTTTAGTGCTGGCAGTTAAAAATGACTTATTCCTGTATAATAGACGTAGTTTTTGTGGACCTTTTTTATGACTTGAGTGATGTGGATATCATATTTGAAGTTATTGTCAATTTCAACTCACAACAGTTTGGTATGAGTGGTTGGGAGGATGGCAGTTTTGTTTTTGGAATGGATTGTGAAGGTCAGGGAGGGAGAGGGAGTTCTGGTTGGGGAAAATAGAAGTAATTTAGTTTTGTTGGGGTTTAATATGAGTTGGGAATTAGTGAGCCAATTTTCCACAAACAGAAAGGAATCTTGAGTTATGGTATGTAGGTCTTGTAGGGAGGAGGCTGAACATAGGATGGAGTCATCTGCATATTGTATTACTGATGTGTGAAGTGTATTGGAGTGGAGCTGATTGGTGAAGAGAATGAAAAGCAGGGGGTCAAGGATGGAGCCTTGTGGCACCCCTATACAGACTGGGAGGAATGATGAAAGTTGTTGTTGCCACAGCATGACTTGTTTACGCACTGACAGGTAACTATGGAACCAGGACAAAGATGAGTTACTGAGGTTAAATTTGGTGAGGACTTCAATGAGTTTATTGTGATCCACCATATCAAAGGCTTTGGATAGGTCTAAAAATAAGGTAGATGTATATTGCCCTCTGTTTCTATGACTATTAACCATATTAGTAAAGGCCATGAGAGCTGTTGTGGTGCTGTTATGGGGTTGAAATCCATGCTGAGTGTAAGATAGGAGCTTGTGGGTGTGAAGGAAGTCCATGAGTTAGGAATGTACGACTCTTTCTAATATTTTGGCTAGGGGAGACAAAATAGCTATGGGACAATAGTTGTTGAATTTGGTGGAAGTTCCTACCTTGTGAAGTGGAATGATGTGGTAGATTTTCCAGATGGAGGGGACTGTGTTTTCTGATATTGATGTATTTATGAGTATTTTTAATGGGTACGCTATAGCGTCTGCAGCAATGTTCAAAAACTCTGCTGGGAGGTTGTTTGTTTTAGTAATCTTTTTATAGTACTGATGGAAACAGGATGCAGTGAAAATTGAGTGGGGTCATTCTTGCGGCTAGAGCTGTGATGTGGTGGGAGATGAGTAGGGTTATTAGGACTGCTGGAGGTGTTTTGTGAGGCAGCAAGAGCTTGGATAGTTACCGCAAAGTATTTGTTGAATTGGGTTGCTATGTTGTCGGAGCTAGAGGTTGATGTTGGGGTTGGGGTGCCTACCTTACCTGGTTGTAGTATATTATTAATTGCAGACCAGAACTTTTGAGGGTGGTTGTAATGTTTACTTTGGATGTTGTGATAGTAGCTGCTTTTGTCTAGTTTGACAAGTTTTGTGGCTCTGTTTCTGAGCTCTAAAAATGTTTGTTTTACTGGTTGAGATTTGGTCTTTTGAAAGTGAGCCCAGGCTTTGTTTCTAGTCCTGAGTAGAGATCTGCATTCTTTACTTAGTCAGGGTGCGTAGTTAGTTTTCACCCTAATATTTCTGGGGGAGCATGGATATTTAGTATATCTAGGAAGGAAGAGTTGAAGAAGTTGACAGCCTCATTTAGTGGAAGTATTCTAAGAGGTTCCCAATCCCGCGGTGGTGGTGCTGCGGTAGCATTGTCGCCTCACAGTAAGACGCTGTCCGGTTCGATTCTCAGCTAGAGCGTCTTCTGCGTGGAGACATACGTGAATAGGCGTACGTTTGTTGAAGGTTGTGCATCAGGGCTGGTAACTCGGCACGTAAAAATCAACTACCAATCATTAGCGGACCGGAGTTCTGCTGTGGTGACCCCTAACCAGGAAAAGCCGAAAGACACAATTCTAAGAGGTTCCCAGTTGCAGCTTTTTAATGCCTGGATAAATGTAGCTGGGTTCAAATGTTTTTTATTCCTTATTAACCAGAAGGTGGGGTGGCTGATTTGTTGCAGGCGAGTTCGTAGTACGAAGGATGGCAGATGGTCACTCGGACCATCAGGGAGACTGCCTGCAAATGATGTTAGGGTGGGGTTGTTTACCAGAATCCAGTCAAGGATAGATTGTTTCTTAGAGGATTTGTCAGTTCTAGTAGGGGATGAGATAAGCTGGGCAAATCCATGGAGGTTTATGTGGGATAATGAATTCTGGAATGAGCAAGTTAGCCAATCTATGTTGAAGTCTCCCATCATGATGATTTCATGAGGGAGGGTTTTGGAGATCCAGTGGAGCAGGCATTCCAGAGTAGGGATATTATTTCAAGGTGGTATATAGCCGCCAATGATGATAATATGTTTGTTGGGGTTTATTTTTAATTTGGAAAAGATGAGCTCAGAATTTTCAGAAATAGGGCTTGTTATATCTAGTTGTGTAAGTCTGAATTGATCTTTTTATAAGATTGCTACACTGCCATCTCTTTTGGAGGTCCTGTCTTTATGAAGAATATTATACCATGGAGCTGCTATTTCATTATGGCTGTTCTCTGGTTTTAACCATGTTTCTGTTAGAGTGATGATATCAGGGGAATAGTAGGATAATAGTGTGTGCAGGTCATGGGCTTTATTTAGAATACTGCTTACATTTAAGTTCAATAGAAGTAGGGAGGAGGGGTTGTTTTGTTTTAGTTGTTCTGGATCATGGTTGATTGGGGGAGATGGACCAGGATAAGGGTGTACATCACCTGAGTGATTTAGTATTCTAAGTAAGTGTAAGATAAGTTTGGCAAGTTTTCTATCTAGTCTTTCTTTCTTTAGATAGGTTAGGGAGGTGGTGTTTGAAGCATGATATTTGTTAGCATGATAGTCTATGAGGGTAATGTTGAAAATGGTGGGAGTTATGGAGTAGTGAATCTTATTATGTGGGAGGGTTACTGCTGAGGTTTGTCAAGGAGGGGCGTTAGGTGGTGGTAGTCTAGTTGAGCATGAAGTGAGGGTATACAGGATAAGTGGTAATGAGGAAGTTATGAAGTGTGGGGTTATTAGGTATTTGAGTAAATTGTTCAGACAGTGAGTTTTACAAGGAGACTCCATTAGTATGTGGTCTAGTGTGGTAAAGTGGCATTGTAATATGTTAATGGTTGGTAGTGATAATTAAGGAGTAGAAGGTGTGATGTGTATGGGTGGTGGTATTGTAGAGTAGTTAAGTGTGGTAGTGTGTAGAAAGAGTGTGTGGATGGGTGGAGATAGTATGGTAGTATAGGTATGGAGGGTGGAGGTAATTGAATTAATAGAGATAATTAGGTATGTTGTGTGATTGGCTGGAAGAAAGGTGGGTTGGGCTACAGAAGCTTACGTTTGAGTGATGTGGGGGTGGGTGGGAATGGGGGTAGGGTTAGAGCAGCTGAGTGAGCCCGAGTGGAGCGAGGGCGAACAGAGCGGGTAGACACCTTCCGACAAGACTTGGCAATCCTACAAAAAACAATCAGTTTTGTGAGTAAGTTCAGTTGTCAGTAAGTAGTCGGTAGTATACTGCTTTAAGGGTGTGTGTGTGCTGCTTGGGAGTGGATCCAAAGTACAACCGTACTTAGGATGTGAGAAAAAGTCTAAATCTACTGCTAAACTGTGTGATTAGGAATAAGTTGGGATTGTCCAGCTTATGTATGCAGTACTAATTTGTTAAAAACATCCTCCTTAGAAGCAGGGGAACCTAGGTCTGACAAGGTTCAGGTTAGCAGGGGAGGGTGGGCTACAGGCAGTGGGGGGCATATCGGCTAGTGTACTGGCTTGGTGTGCTAACCACTGAGTTACAAGCTGGTACAAGGACATATACCATCTCCATGGTCTCAAAAAAAGGAATCACTATTGATACACATTTAGTAATCTCAGTGGCAGTGATTACCTATGGAAAAAAGTCACCAGTTTTCTGTTCCTTGGTGTCTTGTGATTTTTGCAATTGACAGAAAATATCAATTTAACCACCAATGGATATACTGAAAACAAGGAATTCAAATAGGTTCATAGATAGATTAGTACTAGGCTAACTGCCCTTGTGGGCCATTTTTTAAGCCTAGCCAATTACCCCATGTGAGAATCAAATCCTGCACCTTGTGTCTGCAAGGTAACCATCTTAACCATTCTGTCATCCTCCCACCCCTTGTGGGGTAGTATTTGCACAAGGTGCATGTCAATAGATGACATGGATTATGGATAATAATTGCATGGAAAATGATTTTACATAACATGGAATATATGTAGTAGTTGTATAGGAGTATGACATTGCATGATATGGATTATATGTAATAGTTATATGGAAGTATGACATTACATGACAAGGATTATATGTAAGCCTATAGAAGTATGACATTACATGACATAGATTATTTGTAATGGTTATATGGAAGTATGGTATTACATGACATGGATTACATGTAATAGTTGCCTGGAATTATGATTTTATATTACATGGATTATATGTAATAGTTGTATGGAAGTATGACATTATATGTCATGGATTATATGTAACAATTGAATGTAAGTATATTACATGACATGGATTATATGTAATAGTTATAGGTAAGTATGATATTATATGACATGGATTATATGTTAACAGATATATGGAAGTATGACATTACATCACATGGATTATATGTAATAGTAATATGGAAGTATGATATTACGTGACATGGATTATATGTAATAGTTATATGGAAGTATGGCAGTATATGGCAAGGAATATATGTAATAGCTATATGGAAGTATGGCATTATATGGCAATGATTATATGTAATAGTTATATGAAAGTATATGTAATAGTTACATGGAAGCATGACATTATATGACATTTATTATATGTAATAGTCATATGGAAGTATGACATTACATAACATGGAGTATATGTAACAGTTATATGGAAGTATGATATTACATGGCATGGATAAATGCTCCTCCTGACTGTTCTCCCTTGATTTCCAGCAGTTTTATCATACTACAGTATGAATTCAGACATCATATGCATTCACTCGGTGTGGCAGTCCTTAATCCACTTTCTCTTATTATAAACAAATGCAGCTGTGATTAAAAAGGCTATGTAATAAATTATGTCATTTATAGCTTACCTTTCACATTTATTGATATTTGATATCCCATGTATATTGAGCTGGATAGTAAAGTTTGTTCACAAATAACATCAAATCTTGGTTTCTGTATAACTGAAAATAATTTATTATTTTATCTATTGACATTTATTTACCAGGAAAGTCCGATTGGACAAAAACCTGTTTTCAGTACTGGCTCAGTTAAAAAAAGCTCCAATATGTTATATGAAAGCAAAACAATAGAATGTTGGAAATATGAACATTTAATATGAATTCAAATACAATATAAAATATCAGAGTTGCAAAGCTTGTCAGTTTTACAAGTATAACACAATATGTCATTTTTACAAGTACAATATAATGCAAAGTAACCAAAGAAATAGGAAGATTGTCTAGTGAGAGAACTAAACTTAAATTGTTTAAATTATAAGAGGTAAAGAGAGATGACTGGAAATAAAGGTAAGACAAGCAGGAACAATATATGAATTCAAAAGAGATAAAGACAGTTAGTGGTTACCTATGAAAAGGATTATTAATAAGTTGACAAGTAGAGTAAGAGATGAGAGTGTGCAAAGACTGGTTAGCAAGGAAAGGAATATGTGTAAACATGAGAAGAGAAAGCATGTGTACAAAGTTAATAAAGAAATATTAATAAATAAGTTAGTATTTGAAGGTATGTACATTGGTAGCATAGCAAGTGAGCAAGATTTTCAGAAATGGAACAGGGGATGGCAGTAAAGTAAAATAAGGACAGTTGGTCAGAGAAATGAAAATGTTTATAGCTGCAGTATGCAAATTGAAAGGATGGCTGCAAAAAAGTGGGGTAAGAGATAAAACTGCAGTTAGAAGATTGAGGTGGGGTAAAAAAGAAAATAGATTATAGGATCAAACTAGTCTGGTGTGGAGCAAGAGCAGAGGTAGGAATCAGGAATGTTTTTAAAGAATTTTTGAACATTTGGAGATTGGGTGATGACCTGATTGTTATCGAGAGGTTTCTGCTACTCTGTTAGAGTATAGGGAATGTTCTGCAAATTGTTTTTGTTTGTGTATGATAAGGAGTTATTTATCATTTGATCTTAAGGAACAATGAGGTTGTAATTTTGGAGAATTGTACTAAGAGCTTGGTAGGATGAATGATGGTTTATTATTTTTTACTCTCATTAATTGAGTCAATGTAAGATGTCAGGGTCTATATTATAACATCGAAGTGTCAAAACTTCGAATGTTATAACATCAAACCCAAAACCTTGAAGACTGACAATATCAAAGCTGCGGAACATCGAATTCTTTCACAGGGAAAGAATTTGGTGGGCCATTTCTGCAGCTTCGCTATTTCCTCCACTGTGGTGTGATCTTGAAGTTGGTATATTTAAGTATGGGGTATGTGGGGGGCAGAGCCCCCACGTGGGGGGGTGTGGGGGGCTTCTTAGAAATAGTTTGTAGTGTTTGTGTGTTTCATGTTTTGTACTGGAACAGCGATTTTTTTCCCCAGGGAAAAAAATCTCTGTTCTCAGTCTTCGGGTTTTCAGCTTTCATGGTTTTGGGTTTGATGTTATAACATTTGAAGTTTTGATACTTTGATGTTATAATATAGACCCAGATGTCAAGTAGTTCTAACCGATTTAGTTATTTTAGTGCAGTACAGTGAGTTTTGTGTGCAGCAAAGTGTGCAATCCTTTTATAAAATTGCTCATGTTTAGTTTCTGGAGTGGTTTGGAGTTTTGTACGTATGGGTGGTGCATACAGAAGTGATGTTAGTAAGTGACAATTAACTAGGGTTATTATATTATTTGTTGTAATAATGTTTTTTTTTTGTCCTGAAGAGCATTCCTAACTTTTGACATTTCTTTTAATTGCATTTAGAATATGTAGATCAAATTTTAGGCTGTCATCTACAGACATGCCAAGCACTTTAATATGAGATACTACTTCAGTATCACTGTTGTTTATAGAGATGATTTTGAAGTTACTTTTGTCAGTGCTATGTGAGTTGGGAAAAACAGGAATACTTATTTTTTAGGGCTGAACAGTCAATGAGCATGCTGGCATCAGCTTTCAAAGGCTTCTTGTATTGTTTGTTGAAGATGGGTTGGGCTGTGTAAGGAACAAATAAGAGTAGATTCTTCTGTGTATTTTTTGAGAGTGGCTTGTCGGGAAGAAGTATTGAAATTGTTGGTGAATATATTACACAGCAGGGGACTGAGAACAGCGCCTGGGGAAAATCTGTGATAACTGGTAGGAAAGGGAGTAGGATGCAAAGCCATTTCACAGATTATTGTCTGGCAGAAAAGTAGCTTTTGAACTAGGTGAGATTACAGTGTAAGAGGCCAAAAGAAGACATTTTGGTAGGAGCTTACAGTGTGATACAGTGTCAAAGGCCTTAGTATGTCTAGGAATAAGGACGATACAAATTAACAATTATTCCTTGCTCGAGTGGTCTCTAGGAAGGATACAAGGACAGTGGGAGTACTACATCCGGAGTGGAAGCTATGTCATGTAGGTGTCAAGAGTTGTTGAAGGAGGCATTGAAAACATTGCTTGTGGATACTTTTTCTAATATTTTTGAGAAGGGAGATAGGTTCAAAAATACTTACAAGCCTAGCTAGTTTTACCTAGACTATTTTTACAGACTACCCCAGGAGTTAATTTATGATTTCCCATCCACTGGTCCAGATTGTGCTTGCTGATGGTCAAGGAACATCTTTGCTTTACATGAATAAGAATCCTATTCCAGAGGAGAAGCAATCTCTGGTACACATATCTGTCTCTCCAGCATGATCTATTCATGTCAGAGATCATGTTTAGATCTTTGGAAATGGTGCAGTTAGTTTTGCGAACATTTCTGTCAGGGCTGGGTCAGACACTGCCTTTTACATCAGACACAGATCACCCCTCAGTAATCAGTAGGAACTTAATAAATTACTAGGGCTTTTAATCAGACCACATATGACATGTTTACACCATGTATTTTTTTGGTGAGAAACCTCTGAGGACGCTGTAACTGTTGCAGGTGCCTGGCAAGGTACATGCCAAAGGGTGCACTGTAATCAATTATTGGTCTGATGAGGGCTGAGTACAGTTTTGCTATGACATCCTTAGATCTAGATGCCATGTCATTACTTATAAACTGAGCCACATAGAAGAATTTCCTCATCACCATGGACACATGGTGGTCAAAGTTCAGATTACTATCTATCTGAGTGCCTAGATCTCTCATCATTGAGTTCACTCTTAGGCAGCTGCTATTAACGTTGTAATTTTCAGGCAGATTTGATTTCTCAAAGGATATTATTATGCACTTATATGCATTTGATTTGAGCCTATGGCTCTGACACCACTCATTAGTCTGCATCAGACCTTTCTATACAATATCAATCTCATTTGGGGAGTCAGTGATTCCCCCAACTTGCAGTCATTAGCAAACTTGGTAGCCAAATGCCATCTACAGTTGGCTTGACATCTGCTAAGTATATTGCAAGCAGGAGAGGGCCCAAGACTGAGTCCTGTGGTACTCCACTGGTGACTTGGTGACTCGACTCTTGCTGGATGTGGATTCCCCCCCTCTAATAGCATGTCTTATCCTTGAGCTATTTGGTTATCCATCTGGTGGCTTAGAGGTTTATACCCAGTTTTGAGAGTTTACTTATAATACCCCAGTGGAGTATTCTGTCAAATGCTTTCCAAATTGTTTTTAAACTGATTTTAAACCGAGTTTTATTAAAGACATTTTTTTTCTTCCTGCTTGGATCCGTTTTCTTGCACTTACTGGTTTGGATTCCTATACTTGTGGCTCGTTTGACTGTCAAATGCTTTGGCCAGGTCTAGCTTGGCTTGATGAACTTCTCAAACAAGTCCAGCAGATTGAGCATACAGGACTTGCCCTTCATGAAGCTGAACTAGGTTGGCTAGGGTCTGGAGATTTCCTATGTTGTTAATTAGATCTATGAGTCTCCTTTCCATAGCCTTGCATATGAGGCTAGTCAGACTTATGGGTTTTTAGAATGGCACTGGGTCTAAAGTTGGATATTTCTGTTGAGGTACCTTCTTTATGTAGTAGAGTTATATGCAACTTTTTTCAGAGAGAGAAGGAACATAGACTTCCTCTACTGACCTGTTTTCAAGGACTGATAATGTGTATGCTATAGCACTGGCTTGCTATCTTGAAACTTTAGTGGGAGTTTACGACTGGATGGTTAGCTTGGTTCGAGATTGTGAAGTAATTTTTATACATGAATTTGGGACAGTTTTATAAGCTGAAATGTGGTGTAGTAATGGGAGGGGAGTTGAGGTGAAGTAGGGAGTATTATGGATGTTAGGGGTGTTTTTGATAAGAGAACGTATGGTGTATTACATAGGTATTAAACAAACTGACTAGCTGTTTCAAATTCAAAAACTAAAGCGTTGCCAAGCAAATGCACAGTGGAGCCCACAAGAAAGCTCCCAGCCCAACACACTTATGCAGAAAACATATTCACATCATGCATACTATTTTAAGTCATAATGAGAGACAAATATATTTTTCTTGAAACATGGAAATGTTTCAGCACAATGGTTTAAGGAAAACAATGGGATACAAAACACCAAAAATCCACAAACAACGAACTGTTGAACTGAAACGGAACACAATAAAAGTCGGCCAAAAAGAGTTAGTGCTATTTATTATAAATTACACTTTCAGCTAGGACAGTGCCTAGCCTTCTTCAGACAAACAGTTAAAATATGGTAAACCAATGCTTTTTATCTAATCAAGTCAGTGATGTCATCAATTAAGCAATGTTGTTAGTAACCATAACAACATATTATCGCAGCCTACTTTTATATAACAAGTTATAACTCATTAACTTATAATACAGGAAATGATGAACAAAACAATATATATTCCTATCTCATCTTATGTTTAAAAACACACTTATATGTGTATACATGTTAAAAACTAAACTATACAAATTTAATAACAACATACTCTACTTAAAATGCTAAATCAAATTCATACTAGATAAGTCAAATTCATAAAAATACTTATGAATTCCCTGGTTCTCCCTTGTGTGAATATAAGGACTAAAATTACTTAAACAAACGCTGCACTAACCAACAATGGGAGTCGTTTATTTTTATACAACCAAAAGACACAAATGAATGAATGAAATGAAGTGCTGATGAGACAAATGAGAACAAAGTGCAGGCAGAGTAAGTTGGATATAAAAGTCTTGGCAGTGCCCTTATAATTAACTCCATGACAAGTCTGAATTCTTGTGGCTTTCTTGAAGTAGCTTCACTTAAGGTATTACGTAGCCACCATTTTTTGCCCATGTACATTATTGTTTGACAGCTTGTGGAGTTCTTTTCTGGTTTTGTTTATATTTTGCAGCCTTTTATTTGCCTCCTTTGTATATTGTTGAAGTATTTATTGGAATGGTTAAAATGTATTTACTTCAGTAACAGAATAATGCGCACTGTAAAGAATTTAGAAACTAGTGTGCTTTGTGTAAGAGGCAGTTAATATGCAGGTCTCTGTAAATGCTTAAAAAGGCTTTGATAAAGCACAATAAGTCACGAAAGAATGTTACAATGGATATCTGTGGTTTCCCAAAGATGTGAGTCACCATGGCAGATGACATAACGAGGAGATACGCCAGTTCTCCTGTACCCCGTCATGTTCTGGTTCTTAGCTTGGTTTATGCAGCCATGTGTTACACAGCTGCGTTCTGACTAACAGTGTGCTAAGCTGTAGCGGCATCCTTATCTCATGCCATATCCTAATGTAATCTGAGGAGTGTTTCGGAAATGTGGTGACATGTAATCATGAGTAAAATGTAAGAAATTTCCTGGACAGCGAGAGGCTTTTTTATTCTCTCTTTGTGATACCATCCAGATTTGTCTGCTATAAAAATGACCCCAACTTGAATGCTTAAGTTAATGGATACTAAACAGCAGTTGTCTGACAAAGTTGAATGTGGTTTGTGAATCATACCTCCTGGCAAAGTTTCAGCAGTGGATGAATGTGTCACCTTGATTGAAAAATGGAGTAGCTTATCTGACCACATGACATGGAATTTGTCACATGCAGCAAAATACTGTACATTTCACAAAACTGTGTTTTCCAGTATGTGACATAAACTATCCCTAAAGCATTATAGCTTCTGGCAGGAAGGTGGTATTTATTTGCAGGTAAAGACACCACCTGTCCCAAGAGGGATTTCTATTTCTGATGAGAAAAGCAGATGTATTTCAGAAAAGAGTACCAGATGCTTCTGAGGTGTTTTTTTTTTAATCTTTTTGCTTAAAATGAAAAATGCTGTGTCATGAAGCTAAAGTCATTTAAATCCACTGAGCACAATCCTTCCCTGATTCAAAGCTGGTAATAAATGTTAAAAAAGGCACTTGCAGCCTCTAACTTGGGAGACAATTTAGAGTTTAAATATGCACTTTTGACCATTTTTTGACAGGCCATACCTTGTTAATTGTATAAAAAATATATAGTAAGGGTTGTTGTGCTTTTCTTGTGTCTCATTCAAATTTTTCAGAAGATATTAATTCTCTAGGGCCTCAGTCTGCAGAACAATTTAGGTTCTAAAGTTAAGTGCTTATGGTTAGTCCAAAATTACTTTCAAAAGCTAGCATAGGTAAAAACTCATAGATGAGTGTGATATACTGATTAGAAAGCTAAACAGCAGTCCATGTTACAAGTGATTATATGTTACAAATGTTTCTGGGAGAAATAAAGATTGGAGTTTCCTCTATATTTTCCTTATGGGAGGTGTCTCTTCTCTTCTCTTTCTCTCCCACTCATTTGTTATGAAGGGTTGTCAAAGAAGTGTGCTTTTGCAAGATCATTTTAATGAATACCATCTGGAGCCTCTGAAAATAGGCCATAGGTCTAATGAGACTAAACTGGTCAATAACACAAAACACATATACATACTGAAATGAAAAAAATAAATAGAATTAATGAATAAATACAATGTGGTGGTGGTGTGTTGAAAAGGAGTATTCACTGCATGCAGCATGTAGCACTTCATTTACTGGGACAGCGGTAATGCAATAGCTATAACCACCACTAGAAGGTATAGTAAATCTCTAGTCAAGGCAGAATGATGGCTGCTTGGGTTTGTAGTCCAATTTCTTAATAGGTGTTATTAACAAGGCCCGGGTTAACAATGACTGCCACCAGTACTGTTAGCCAACAGGGTGCTGGTGGAAATTGGGCTACTGTTGGCCGAAGGAGGAGAAGAGGCGGAAGGCATGGCCGAAGGCAGGAAGAGAGGAGAAAGGCTAGGACTGTAGTAGTGAGGGTCAGAACTTTGAATGTTGGCAGTATGACTGGTATAGGGAGAGAGCTAGCTGATATGATGGACAGTAGGAAGGTTAGTATATTGTGTGTGCAAGAGATCAGATGGAAGAGGAGTAAGGCTAGGTGTATCGGAGGTGGGTTCAAATTGTTTTATCATGGTGTGGATGGGAGGAGAAATGGTGTAGGAGTTATTCTGAAGGAACCGTATGCTAAGAATGTTTTGGAGGTGAAAAAAGTGTCGGATAGAGTGATGTTTATAAAGCTGGAAATTGATGGTGTAATGATGAATGTTGTTAGTGCATATGCTCCACAAGTTGGGTGTACAATGGATGAGAAAGAAAAATTTTGGAGTGAATTGGATGAAGTGGTGATCACTGTACCCAATGGTGAGAGAGTGGTGATTGGAGCAGATTTCAATGGGCATGTTGGTGACAGGAACAGAGGGGATGAGGAAGTGATGGGTAGGTATGGTGTTAAACAAAGGAATGCAGAAGGTCAGATGGTAGTGGATTTTGTGAAAAGGATGGACATGGCTGTGGTGAATACATATTTTAACAAGAGGGAGGAGCATAGGGTGACATACAAGAATGGAGGAAGATGCACACAGGTGGATTATATATTATGTAGGAGGGCCAGTTTGAAGGAGATTGGAGACTGTAACGTGGTGACCGGAGAAAGTGTAGTTAGGCAGCATAGGATGGTGGTTTGTAGGATGATGTTGGTGATCAAGAAGAGGAGGAGGAGTGTGCACCAAGGATCAAATGGTGGAAATTGAAAAAGGGTAATTGTGAGGTGGAGTTCAGGGATGAGTTAAGACAGGCACTGGGTGACAGTGAAGAGTTACCAAATAGCTGGGTAAGTACAGCAGAGCTAGTAAGGGAGACGGCTAGAAAGGTGCTTGGTATCACATCTGGACAGAGGAAGGACGACAAGGAGACATGGTGGTGGAATGAGGAAGTACAGGAGAGTATACAGGCAAAGAGGTTGGCAAAGAAGTGGGATTGTCAGAGAGCTGAAGAAAGTAGACAGGAGTATAAGGAGATGAGGTGCATGGCAAAGAGAGAGGTGGCAAAGGCTAAGGATAAGGCGTATGAAGAGTTGTATAAAAGGTTGGACACTAAGGAGGGAGAAAAGGACCTGTACCGATTGGCTAGACAGAGGGAATGAGCAAGGAAAGATGTGCAGCAGGTAAAGGTGATAAAGGATAATGAGGAAAACATACTCACAAGCGAGGAGAGTGTGTTGAGGAGATGGAAAGAGTACTTTGAGGGGTTGATGGATGAAGAGAATGAGAGGGAGAGAAGATTGGATGATGTAGGGATAGTGAATCATGAAGTATAATGGATTAGCAAGGAGGAAGTAAGGATAACTATGAAGAGGATGAAGAATGGAAAGGCTGTTGACCAAGATGACATACCTGTGGAAGCATGCAGGTGTTTAGGTGAAATGGTAGTGGAGTTTTTAACCAGATTGTTTAATGAAATCTTGGAAAGTGAGAAGATGCCTGAGGAGCGGAGAAAAAGTGTTTTGGTACCGGTTTTTAAGAATAAGGGTGATGTGCAGAGCTGTAGTAACTACAGAGGGATTAAATTGATCAGTCACAGCATGAAGTTATGGGAAAGAGTAGTAGAAGCTAGGTTAAGAAAGGACGTGATGATTAGTGATCAGCAGTATGGTTTCATGCCGGGAAAGAGCACTACAGATGTGATGTTTGCTCTGAGAGTGTTGATGGAAAAGTACAGAGAATGTCAGAAGGAGTTGCATTGTGCTTTTGTAGACTTAGAGAAAGCATATGACAGGGTGCCTAGAGAGAAGTTGTGGTATTGTATGAGGAAGTCAGGAGTGTCAGAGAAGTATGTAAGAGTGGTACAGGATATATACGAGGGTAGTGTGACAGCGGTGAGGTCTGCGGTGGGAGTGACGGATGCGTTTAAGGTGGAGGTGGGATCAGCTCTGAGCCCTTTCTTATTTGCAGTGGTGATGGACAGGTTGACAGACGAGATCAGACAGGAGTCCTCATGGACTATGATGTTTGCAGATGACATTGTGATCTGTAGTGAGAGTAGGGAACAGATGGAGCAGACCCTGGAGAGATGGAGATATGCTCTAGAGAGAAGAGGAATGAAGGTCAGCAGGTCTAAGACAGAATATATGTGTGTGAATGAGAGGGAGGATAGAGGAATGGTGAGGATGCAAGGAGTAGAGGTGGCGAAGGTGGATGAGTTTAAATACTTGGGGCCAATAGTTCAGAGTAACGGTGATTGTGGAACAGAGGTGAAAAAGAGAGTACAGGCAGGATGGAGTGGGTGGAGAAGAGTGTCAGGAGTGATTTGTGACAGACGAGTACCTGTAAGAGTGAAAGGGAAGGTCTACAAGAGGGTAGTGAGACCAGCTATGTTGTATGGTTTGGAGACAGTGGCATTGACAAAAAGGCAGGAGTTTGAGATGGATGTGGCAGAGTTAAAAATGTTAAGATTTACACTGGGTGTGATGAGGGTGGGCAGGATTAGGAATAAGTATATTAGAGGGTCAGCCCAGGTTGGAAGGTTTGGAGACAAAGCCAGAGAGGCAAGATTATGATGGTTTGGACATGTGCTGAGGAGGGATGCTGAGTATATTGGGAAAAAGATGCTAAGGATGAAGCTACCAGGTAACAGGAAAAGAGGAAGGCCTAAGATAAGGTTTATGGATGTGGTGAGAGAGGACATGCAGGTGGTTGGTGTGACAGAGCAAGATGCAGAAGACAGGAAGAAATGGAAACAGGTGATCCACTGTGGTGACCCCTAATGGGAACAGCCAAAAGAAGATGATGATGATGATAAATTTAGGTGTGGATACATGAGTTAAAAAAATAAAGTTTTGTCACTAAGCAGACTATGATCTGAAATATCCATCTTGTGATGATACTGGTTATCACTGTGCAGCTTACCCCTACATCCTTCCACCATACTGAATCAATTTCCTGGAACCATTCACAATGCCAACACCTGCAAAATTCTAGTGCATGAGGGTCTTTCTTTCTGTCATATGTTGAGCTAACCAAATAACCTAAAGCATTAGGTAATATGCCTGTGTTTGGTATCGTTGCTGCCAGATTAGCATGTATGATCAAGGACATGAGCTTCCGACAAGCTCTGCCCTATAGTTTTGAATTTAGTTCCCTCATTCTCTGCTTGAGTATGTATGCATCTCTGAACCAATTATTTAACTGTTTAGAAATCCTGGTTAATAGAAGAAAAATGATATTGCATCTAGCAATGACTTGGCATCCCAGAACTTGTCAGAGATTTGGGATGCATGGGTTGGCTTAAAAAGGCCCTTGAGGTGGTTAGCCTAGTAAACACCTATAAACCTATAGTGAGCTTATCTTGTTAATAAATTAATAAAATAGATTAAAAATAAATTGCTGCCACCTAAAAAAGACCACTTTACAAAGAGATACACCAACTACAAATTATCAAGATGAGAACCAGGCACCAAGCTGGTGGTGTTAAAAATGATTAAACACCATCAATGAATAACAACCTGATTTATCAGCAAGATGATCTAGCACTTATTTATTTATAATATAATATATTATAGTTTGTATTCACACAGAATCAAAGCAATATATAATTAAAAATAAAAACAAAATGCTAATTAAACTACTGAAGCCCTGTATAATAGTAGTAGTACCTGTCACAAAAAAGAGTGTGTGTGCTTGTGTTTTTGTATTACTCACAGCTTGAAGGCAAAAAAAAAAAAACAGAATGAGACTATCTGTCATTCACTGAACCTAAGGCTGAAATAGTTTTAAAAGGCAGGCAGTAGAAAAAATTGCCTTGAGAAATGTACTGGGAGACAGGCACAGACTGACAGTTTGCTTACTTACTGAATAAATTTCCAGGCTGAGAAACGTCTGTTATTCAACATCTCCATGTACTTTTTTAGGCAAACTACTGTAGATCATACGCTCAGTAAACACAATGTAGATCTCTTTGAATCCTTTGATTCTGTCCATGAGAGGACAGGCAGATCTACACCCATAAAAAGCCTGCCCCAATGTGCATAGACTTGTAAACTCCCTCAGACACAAATGGGCATGCTCTGCAGTTGTGCTTCTCCCACTCCCAAGGACAGTCTCTGTTATTACAATCCAAGACATCCACTGAATATTATCCCTCGTATTCATGGCACTGGCAACAAGATCACATTTTTTAAGCTAGGATATGGCACATTCCAGGAAAATATTATAGTTTCTTGCTACATTTTAAACAAGTAAAAGCCACTAAACATGCATTTCTTTTTAAGGGTGATATAGAAGTCTAAGCTTCATAGAGGCTTTGTTAAACAAGCAAAA
The DNA here is from genome assembly GCF_019279795.1 of Protopterus annectens. NCBI lineage: Eukaryota > Metazoa > Chordata > Ceratodontiformes > Protopteridae > Protopterus > Protopterus annectens. Next base: position 1,549,269,471 of record NC_056729.1, on the reverse strand, counting down.
TATGAAAGTGGTCACAGAGAAAATAAATAAACATTAGCAGATCATAATATCCAATCTCTGTGCCAAACTAAAAGATATATGAAATACAGAAAAATTATTTAATTTATTGGTTAAGCATGTAAGTGAACTGATCCTTCACAGACCATTATTTGTTATGACCTAAATTGCAATGACAAGGAAAATTAATATATATTTATAGATAGATAGATATATACATATATATTGATATAGATATCAATATCTATATAGCAATATCTATATCTGTCTCTCTAGCTACCACTCTTATCACGCTCTCTCTCTCTCACGCTCACTCTATATCTGAATGTATCTCTCTCTCTCTCTATATATATATATATATGTATATATATATATATATATATATATATATATATATATATATGTATATATATATATATATATATATATATATATATATATATATATATAAAAATATATATATATATATATATATATATATATATATATATATATATATATATAGGCAGTTTAGATTACTCAATCCAGCATTTTTCTGGAAGTAATAGAAAGCAAGGGAAAGCCCACATGATGACTTGTCAAAGATAGTAATTAGGTGTGAGTACTGCAGCCCTGACCTGTGAGAACATGCTGCCTACTAAACTACCATACTGAATTTATTTAATCTGTAAGATAGCAGAATGTTGCTAGTCATCAATTTTGCCTGGGAGGGGGCAATTTATTATTCATTGTTCATAGGTTCATAGGTGCGTAATGGCCCTGGAGCCTTTACAAGCCTAGCCTATAGGATTACCCTGGCATCGCGCCTCCCGACCTTAGTTCCTAGTGCCTCTGTCAAGAAGAGCCACTGGAGTGATCCCTGGGGTGAATTTTGTATTTTTCAGCAACTCATCAAGATTGCTCTTGAAGAGAGCCAATGAGGCACTCTGCTTGACATGTATGGGAAGTCTTTTCCATAGCATGGGCAGTCTCTGGGTTATGAACCTGTCCCTCCAGCATGTTCTGTTGACTGTGGTAATGAGGTTGAGGTATCTGGAGCGTGTGGTGCAGAGGGATTGGGATTTCTTTAGATGTAGCATTTCTAAAAGAGCTGAGTCAGACATGGCTTTGTAAGTCAAGCAGAGATCGCCTCTAAGTAGGCGATATGAGACAGAGAATAGTTGGAGCTTTTTTGAGTCTATCCATATAGGACAAGTGTTTAAGGCCTAGGATCCTCTTTGTGAGGTACTTTTGCAGCCTCTCCAGTTGTTGGAGGTGTCTAGTGAGGTACATGCCAAATGGGGCATTGTGCTTGATGACTGGCCTAATGAGGGAAGAGTAGAGGGAGACAATGACCTCTTTCTTCCTAGATGCAATACCCTTAGTAATGAGATATGCCACATAGAAATACTTTCTGACCACAGTGGCAATGTGGTGGTCAAAAGAGAGTGTCCTGTCAACCTGTGTTCCCAGATCTCTTATGACACCTTCTGTGCTCAGTGGACTACCATTGATGTGGTATTTCATGGGAACTGGGTTTTTCCCAGAGGGGATGACGACACATTTTTTGGCATGGAACTTAAGGCCATGGTTCTGACACCAGCCATTGGTCTCAGTGAGGTCTTTCTGTAGGATGTCAGCATTACTTGGGGAGTTAATTATTTGTCCTGACTTGCAGCCATCTGTGAACTTTGTCAGCTAGAGTCCCTTCATGTTGGTCTGGACTTCAGAGAAGTATATACCAAACAAGGGAGGACCAAGGACCGAACCCTGCAGGACTCCACTCGTGACTGGTCAGCAGTCTGACTTGGAGTCAGCTACTTTCACACTGTGGGTTCTATCTGTGAGCCAGTTTGCAACCCATCTACTGATATAGGGGTTGATGCCTAGCTTAGTGAGTTTTTCTATGATTCCTGAGTGGGGAATTGTATCAAAGGCCTTGGCCAGATCAAGGTAGACTGTATGAACCACCTTGCCTTCATCCACAGCTCTGGTGACTGACTCAGAGAAGTCGACCAGGTTGAACAGGCATGATCTACCCTCACAAAACCAAACTGTGTGGGATCCAGACTTTGGAGATTTCCTATATCCTTGTTTATTAGGTCCATGATGATGCATTCCATAGCTTTGCATATCAGACTTATCAGGCTAATGGGGCAATAGTTCCCATGGTCTGTAGTCACTCCTCCTTTGTGGAGAGGGATGGCTGTAGTAGTGCACCATTCGCTAGGGACAAAGCCTGAGGTGAGGCTGTGATTGAACAGGGCACACAGGTGAGGTGCCAGTTCACTCTTTAGTTCATGTAGAACACAGCCAGGGATATTGTCAAGTCCTATAGAAGCAGTATTATTGGCCTTGGACAGTGGTGTTTTAACTTGTGCAGCAGTAATACTGGGTGCCTGGCAATCTACTGGTATTGTGATTGGTCCTTTGGTGGGGGAGAGAGGGGTAAAGTTGGCACTGAATCTGTCAGCCAGTATATTGGCAATATCTGTTGGCTTGGTATAGGAGGTGCCATTGTCCAATAGCTCCGAGCAAATCTGGGTATTGCCATGGGAGATTCTTTACATAACTATAGAAGGCCTTGTGATTGTCTTTACAATCTGCTGTTTTCATAGCGAGCTTTAGAGGATTTGATGAGGGATGTCAACATTTTGTTGAGGCTGATAAGGGAGTATTTCCAGTCTTGGAACTTCACCTTATTTTGCATCAGTTTCCTCCTTCTGTTGTAGAGTTTGCTTATGGCAGTGGACCACCAAATTGGCTTCCTTGTTTTGGAGGAGAGCATCTTGGTTCTATGGTTATGGCGAGAAACATGCATTTGTGTACGTGTTCATACAGGGCATTAGTGTATGATTCAGCAGTCATGCAGTTGTTCTCCAATTGCATCTGTGCCATGACGTTTCATAGGTTCATAGGTTGGTACTAGGCTATCAGCCCTTGGGCCTATACAAGCCAAGCCATAACAATTCCCTGGCTATTTCTTCCCACAGTATTTACTTCCCTGGACCCCTGTCTAGCAAGGGGACTGACATGATCCCCGGGGTGAATTTCCTATCTCTCATCCTATCATCAAGGTTCCCTTTGAAGAGGCCCAAAGAGGTGCTCTGCTTGACATGTATGGGCAGTCTATTCCAAAATCTGGGGAGTTTCTGGGTCAGGAACCTATCCCTCCAGCATGTTTTGTTCATTGTGATGACAAGGTTTACATCCCTGGAGCGTATAGCTCTGAGGGATTGGGATTTCTTTAAGTGTAGCATGTCCAACAGCTGTGGCTTTGACATGGCCTTGTATGTTAAGCAGAGATCGCCTCTGAGTAGACGATATGCAATAGAGTATAGGTGTAGTTTTTTTAGACGGTCAACATAGAGCTTCTGCTTTAGGCCTGTGATTCTTTTAGTGAGGCATTTCTGTGGCCTTTCCAGTTGTTGCAGATTACTTGAGAGGTACATACCAAACTGGGTGTTGTATTGTATAATGGGTCTAATGAGGGATGAATACAGTGGAACAATGACCTCCTTTTTTCTGGATGAAAAGCCCTTAGTAATGAGGTGTGCCACATAGAAGGATTTCCTGACTGTTGTGGCGATGTGGTTATCGAAGGTGAGACCACTGTCCACCTGTGTCCCTATGTCTCTTATCACACTTTCGGTGTTTAGTGTACTGCCACCTATGTGGTAATTCATGGGTACATGTTTTTTCCCAAAGGGGATCACTATACATTTCTTGGAATTGAGCTTGAGCCCATGGCTCTGGCATCAAGCATATGTTTCTTTAAGGACTTTTGTAGAATATCCACATCATTTGGGGATTCAGTAATGGATCCCAGTTTGCAGTCATCTGCAAACTTTGTTAGCCAGAGTCTCTTAGTGTTGGCCTGTACTTCAGAGAAGTAGATGCCAAACAAGAGCAGTCCCAGGACCCTGAGGTACTCCACTTGTCACTTGTCTGGAGCTGGATTTGGAGTCAACTACTTTTACAGTGTGGGTTCTGCCAGTAAGCCAGTTGGCAACCCATTGAGTGATGTAGGGATTAATGCCCAGCTTAGTAAGTTTATCTATGATTCCAGAGTGGGGGATGGTGTCAAAGGCCTTGGTGAGGTCCAGATAGGCTGTGTGGACTGCCTTACCCTTGTCCACAGCTCTGGACACTGATTCAAAGAAGTCAATCAGGTTCAGGAGACAAAATCAGTCCTTCACGAACCCAAACTGTGTGGGGTCCAGTGTTTGAAGGTTGCCAATGTCTTTGTTTATAAGTTCTATGATAATATGTTCCATGGCCTTGCAGATCAGGTTCGTCAGACTGATGGGGCAGTAGTTCCCAGGATCCAGGATGGATCCCCCCTTGTGGAGTGGGATAACTGTAGCTGTGTGCCACTCAGTGGGTACAAAGCCTGAGGTGAGGCTATGATTAAACATGACACTTAGGTGAGGTGCCAGTTTATTTTGTAGTTCATGTAATACATAGCCTGGGATGTCATCTAGTCCCATGGATGCTATATTCTTAGCTTTGGAGAGTGCGTTTTTTTACCTATGTGGCTGTTATTACCAGAATTTGGCAATCTTCCGGTATTGAGATGAGCCGTTTAGGGGGTGAGAGGGGAGTGAAGTTTGCACTGAATCGATCTGCCAGGATATTGGCAATATCCTTGGGATCAGTATATGTAATGCCATTCTGTTGTAGCTCAGAGCAGATCTGAGCATTGTCATTTAGATTCTTGATATAGCTATAGAATGCCTTGTGGTTGTCTTTGGAATCTTTGGCAATTTTATTTTCATAACTAGCTTTGGAGGATTTTATGAGGGATCTCAGTTTCTTACTGAGGCTAGCAAGGGAGTTTTTTTGCATCTTGGGATTTTCTTCTTTTCTGCAAAAGCTTCTTCCTTTTGTTGTAAAGTTTGTTTATGGCAGGGGACCACCAGATTGGCTTCCTTTTTTTGGAGGAGAGGGTCTTGGTTCTATTTGGGATGGCACAATTCATGCATGAGTGGATGTGCTTGTACAGTGCCTTAGTGTAGGATTCAGCAGTCGAACTTTCAGTTCCCGTCTGCATGGGTGTCATGAAGTTTGTCACTTCTGACTTGAGTAGCATGAAGTTGGCTTTGGAGAAGTTTTTTATGGTGGTTTCTTTACTGGGGGGGGGGGTGTGGATGTTAAGGGTGATTAGCTTATGGTCAGACCTGACTAACGAGGGGGTGACCATAGGTATGGAGCATCAATTTCCCATGTTGGTAATGACCAGGTCTAGGATATTGGAGCTCCTGGTGGGACTATGGATTAGTTGATCCAGGGCATTGGAATTTATGAATTCCAAGAACCGTTGCGCAAAGGTGTTGGGACATGAGTAGTTTTCCCAGTTAATGGCAGGGTAGTTAAAATCACCCAGTATTAGGGTGTTTGGTTCTATCTTAATATTTTCCAGTATGTTTAGAAAGGTATAGTGAGAATCTTGGGGTATGGTGGGGGATCTGTAGCAAGCTACAATTTTATAGTTTGAGGAGGTCTCAGAGAATTAGTTAAGATTGTTGTCTTGTTACTTCAGTGTGATATATAAATTAATATAAGATCTATAATGTTTTAGAGCATTTGTTGGCATTGGGTTTTGTAGATTATTTTAGTAGTTGGTCTACACCATTTAGGCAGAGGCATAAACAAAATTAACCACTGCATCAGGTCCCAGTTTGTTGAGGTGTTCCTACCTGACCTCCCCCTGAAAGGCTTGTAAAAGCATATAGGGTCATTCCAGGAATAACAACAAGTACAGAAGACTTTCCCCCACCATGGAACTTGTTTTATTAAGGTGTTCCTACCTCACCTCCCGTGAAAGACTTGTAAAAGTATATAGGGTCATTCCAGGAATAACAAGAAAGTATGGAAGGCTTTCCTCCACCACTGAACTTGTTTTATTAAGGTCAATATTCACTAAAATACCTTGCCACCTGTAAACCTAACAAACTGGGTCCAAAAAAGCACTGGTGAATGTCCCATAACTCCTGCTTGTAATCTGTTTATGCTGATAAGCATTAGGTGGAAGGGTTAGACTTTCCTGTAGCCTTCTTTCTTCCCCAATTAAGGTAAAAACAGAGTGCTTTCTACTATTCAATCAGACGAGCGTAGTGTGCTCTGCACCTCCAAACAGTGTATTTCTCAATAAACTAAGTGAAACAAGCGTGCTACAAAAGGGAATTGGAAAACGGGCTCTCTGCATTGTAAATTGAGAAGCAGGCAGGGAACTGTGTAGTTTTTAACAGTAGGGCCTACGAACAGAGTATTGGGCATATAAAAAGAAACAAAAAAGTGTGCTTGTAACTCATTTAACAGTAGGGCTTAGGAAGAGTATTGGGCATATAAAAAGAAACAAAAAAGCATGCTTGTAACTCATACCTGCACATGCTACCTCTAGGCATCTGCTTTACTGGTTTAGCCCCACTTGCTTCGCTTGCTCCGTTCCCCACCCTGCCCCCATATCCAACCCGCCCCCAGTAGTACTATGTTTATAATACCACTGGCAAGCCCTCTTAATTAGCTAACCAACTACACGTGCTCTTAGAACCCAGCAAACTCCAAGCACAATAATACACCCTCTATCCACCCCACTATCCATATTAACCCACCCATAGCTATTCTATTCTCTCTAATCTTTTATCCACCACATACACTCAATACAGACCGTACCCTAGTAATTTACTATGACTACAGCTAAACACCAATGCTGCTACCCTTAGTACCCCTGCTATTCATTCCTTATCAACTAAGCTCCTATGAATATGTACGCCATCTTGAAATCCAATACCCAAACTCTCAAACAGACACCAACCCAGCATTTAATAAGTTTATCCACCACATAACCACCCCCTCTCCTAATTCCTCACCCCCCCAATTACCATCACCTGACTAAATACCACTACATTAGCTTAAAAACCAAAAGCTACAAAAAAATCATAAACAAATTTTTAAGACTCATAAGCAACCTAAAAATTAATCTTATGAAGGATGGAGACATCCACTCCAACCCTGGCCCATCCACAACAGTAGACCCAAGCACACAATCTAACAATACAATGTGTACTACCCAGATTGATAGACTTACAAACTCATTTCTGGTCTGTTATCTCAACATCAGAAGCCTAAACAACAAGATCCATAGCCTACATGGACTATTAGCTGCTCACTCCACTGATATCCTCTGCCTCACAGAAACCTGGCTAAAACCAATAACCAAAAATAATGAAATAACCCCCCACAGTACAACATCCTTAGACTGGACCAGATCTCCAGGAAAGGTGGCGGGATAGCTGTACTATACAAGTCTACCCTAATAATAACAATTGACACCCAACAGCCACCCCAGTTTGGCAATCCAGAAATTCTCATCACCAAACTAATAATACGCAAAAATAAATGCAGATACATTGTCTGCATTTATATTCCATCTGGCAAAAATGATAATACTCTAGAAAATATCTTACATTGGCCAGCTTTTAACTATCCCCAGGAAACCATTGTCTTGGGGGACTTTAACATTGATTGGAACAACTGTTCCTCTGAAACTCCCTCCACCCATTTAAACCTCCAAGAGTTTACTCAGATCATTGCCACCCCCGCCAGATTTAGCAAAAATAGAGTCAAAGATAGCATCCTTGATTGGATACTTATTAACAGCCACCCCCAAAAGTACAAACCAGGTACATTACCCGATGATCTAAGTGATCACTGCCTTACCTATATTATTAGGCTCAAAGCAGACATTCCCAGCTAGCCCACCTACAAAACTATAAGAAACGTCAGGAACTTTAACCTTGACAACTTCCAAAATGAACTCAAAGCATGTAATTGGAATGTCTTGAAATGACTCCCATTACAAGAAGCAGTTGAGTACTTCAATACTAGATTTATGGCTATCCTTAACCACCATGCTCCTACCCGTACCATCCATGTAAAAGCCACAGTTGCACCGTGGCTATCTAAAGAAACAAAAAAACAAAATTAAACTAAGAAACAATGCCTGGGCCAGGTGGCATGTTGTCAAAGCTCCCATGGACCAAGCTAAGGAATCAAAGAAAAAAATCTGTCATTCTAGACAAAAAAAATCACTACACCCTCCTACAACAAAAATATCACCTAAACCCTCAAAAGTTCTGGGCTGGTATTAACAATCTTCTTCACCCAGGCCATTCCACCACTCCTACCCCATCAGCTGCCCTTGATAAATCTCCTGTAGAAATTGCAAACAGCTTCAACTCCTTCTTTACTGAAACTATCCAGTCTCTAGCTACCCATCTCACTCAATCAGACACAAACACTAGCTCTGGCACACTAGCCCTGATCCAACCAGCACCCAACCCACCTTTACCTTTCAAACCGTACCTACCAACCTGATCTGGATCTTACTCAAAAAGTTCAAACCTACTACACTAGCTGCCGACCACCTCCCAGCTGAATATCTTCAAAAAGCAGCTGATGCCATAGCACTTCCCATTTCTATTCTGATCAACAGATCCATCTCAGAAGGATCCATCCTAGCAATATGGAAAATATCACATGTTATACTGCTCCATAAAGGAGGAAGTTCCACAGAATTATCTAACTTTAGACCTATAGCCATTCTTTCACCACTAGCTAAAATAATGGAAGGATGCATACACAAACAAATCATGCACTTTCTTATTCAAAACGGAAAGCTCGCCGACTCTCAGCATGGCTTTAGGCCATTCCACAGTACCACCACGGCTCTTCTATCTTTCTCAAATGTCATCAATCTTCATTGTAAAAGCAACAAACTATCTTCAGCACTCGTCCTAGATCTCTCAAAAGCTTTCGATATGGTCAACCATCAGCTACTGCTCAATACCCTACAAACCATCGGTTTAGACCAACATGCAATACAATGGTTTCACTCCTACCTAAACGGTAGACACCAGGCTGTCTTATGGCAGAGCAAGCTGTCATCCCAACTTCCTCTAACCCTAAGTGTCCCACAAGGGTCCATACTAGGTCCCCTTCTTTTCTCTATCTTTATCAATGATCTGCACACCACCATCCCAGGAGGCACCTGCATCCAATATGCAGATGACTCAATGCTAATATGCTCCGCCTAATCTCCTACACAACTTCTAACCCTCACCCAGACCACTTTCAGCATGGTAGAAACATGGCTAGCTAATCGCCGCCTCCTTCTAAATCCTAACAAAACCAAGCTACTACTTTTTTCCCCTAACTGTAGAATTTCTCCTTCCTTCAACATCAAATCTAGCAATGACACCATTATCTCCCCTGATGACCATACAAAGCTTCTAGGCATAATAGTAGACAATAACCTTAAATTTGATAAACATGCAAATCACACTATTAAGTCCATCAACAAAAAACTTGGCTCCCTGTACAGAGCCAAACATTTCCTCACCCCCTAGCTAGGGTAGCTATTGCAAGATCACACCTCTTCTCTACCCTTATGTATGCCTCCCCTGTACTCACCAACCTATCCATAACTGATCTCAACAAATTATCAGGATGTTACAATCATATAGCCAGATTTGCTACTGGCATGGCTTTTAGGACCCACCATTGCCAGAACCTCAAAGCACTGGGATGGCTAGAGTATCCTACCCTTCTACAGTTCAACCAGCTTATAGTAGTGCATAAAATACTCTATCAACCTGATAACACCCCTGCCCTCAAAAATATTCTCACCCCTCATAGTGCCCCCAGGCCATTACGCTCAGCTGATAAACTATTGATACTGACCCAAAAATCCAACAACTCTGCAGACAATGCTATATTTGCCAACTCATCCGGTAAAATCTGGAATCTACTCCCTACTACCGTTACCAAGGAAACCTCACTACCCCTATTTAAAAGAGAACTCAAAAAATACCTCACATCTCATTGGCTGTGCTCTTGTTCTAAACCTAACAGCTTCACTAACACATGTCTTGCTGCCCAACCTGCTGTTTAGCCAAGTATCTATGCCTCATAGCATTTGAATGTCTAAGCATTGTGAATTATGAAATCTGATTGTATTCTATATTCCATTTTCTGATACTTCTCTGCCAATCAGATGTAAGTCTGCACATTGTGTATATTGATATCTGCCTGTATTCTTTGTCTATATTTTTCTAAACATATCTGCCTGAGTTTATTACTCAATGATGTATGTACTGTCTCTTTTTTGGTATGTGGAGCTTTTCTCCCCGGGCCTCCACTGAAAATGGATATATATCCAGTCGGACTATCCCGGTCAGCAAATGTAAAATAAATAAATAAATACTTGGAATTAAGGAGCTGCTGGGCCAAATACATTCAGGTTGAAGTCACTCAGGGATATAATCTTTTTAATAAACCTTTAGAGAACATATTTGCTACTGTCTGCAATAGCAGTGAGGAGGATTGTGGATATAGACCACTCCTACATTGGGAGACTGATTCTTACCTAGTAAAATATGTGCTTTTATCCAGTTTGGCATATCATCTTGTGGGGAGCTGGCTGTTTTGATATATGATACTTGTACAGGAAAGTTTTTACTTATGGGAAGAAGTATATCCCTCCTATCATTTCTTTTTGACCTGGTGTGTTATCACATTGGCATTCAGTGATGATGAATGTAAGTGGACAGACAGAAAGCACCTTTCAGCCATGATTCTACTACTGGTAATACGCATGGTCATTCTAAGCTTATCCAGAATTTGAGTAGGCTCTCTTTATTATTTATAGTGCTGTTTTTAACAGGCCCTATCCTTACATAATCTAATATATTTTGATAGTTTGTTAGAGGTGGTATGGAGAGCATGGGTAGGAAACCGCTGGTGCAGAGGGTTAAGGCTGTGACCTATAGTTCCTGTGGTACAAGGTTCCCTCAGTTCTTATTTGCCTGTTATGTGACTTTGAGCAAGTTACTTCACCACATATTCTTTCCAGGTCATCACTGAAAAGTGACTGTGTGTCCACTGGGCCTACCTGGTAAACTAACTGATATTATTGATCTGTAGTCCAGTGCTGAGCTTACTGGAAAGAAAAAAATAATACCATTGAGGTGGAAGTTTAACGACTAGTTTCTTAAAATGATCTGCTAAATTTGGTGGTAGCTCAGTGGAATATAAAAGATACTATGGCGCTTACTGAAAACAGTAGAAGTTCCTCTGTGTTTTTTCTAAATTTCACCTAGTAGTATAAATACCACCTCAGGTCTCTCCTCAAAAGAGGCTACTAGACTAGTGGGACTAACCCAGTCAACAAAAGAAAATCTGTTTATATATTTTATTTGCCATTTGTTTACCGGGAAAGTCTGACTAAATTAATATCTCATTTTCAACAAAAGCCTAGGATGAAAAGCTCCATATTGACATAATATGGCTACAGTTAAATAAAGATATTACATCTAATACACAAGAATGACATATTAACTAAGTAAAAAAAAATAACTTCAGTTCATAGAGTGTGAGCCTATAAAACATAGTACAGATATATGGACAGATAAAAACAAGATGGAAAAAAAACAATCTCAATAGATAAAAGTACTCACAATTTGTAGTTCACATAGATGATATTAAAAACCCTGTACTCTTTGGAACAGTGATGACTAGATAACATGGCCTAGGCAAAAATATATTTGCCCTTTAGCTAAAATTAACTATTTCCTTCTCTTCGAGCATAGTGAAAGTATGCTCAAGGTGCAAGGAGGGAGGCACTAGGTCAGCCTGAAGTAGTACAGGAGCAGTGCCGAGGCTTATTTACCTAGTCTTTTAGTAGTTATTTGAAGCTGGAGAGGTTAGAGGTAGATCTAATATGCAGAGGGATAGAATTCCATTCCTTCATGACAGAGACTTTGGCTAGAGGATTTGTTCATAGGTTCATAGGTTCATACTAGGCTATCTGCCCTAGGGCATTTATAAGCCTAGCCAGAGTGTGTTTGGCTTTCGCCACCCATTTTAAATTAATTTTGCTATGCGTTTTTTGAGGTTAGTATACTGTGCCTCTGTCTAACAGTGACACAGAAGTGATAGCCGGGGTAAACCTACGATCTCCCATCCACTCATAAAGATTCCTCTTGAAGAGAGTCAATGTGGGACTCTGCCTAACCTGGACTGGGATTTTATTCCAGAGTGAAGGGAGCCTCTGGGTTATGAATCTGTCCCTCCAGCATGTCCTATTTATTTCAGTGCTGAGGTTCAAGTCTCTCGAGCGCGTAGCTTGATGGGATTTGGATTTTCTGAGGTGCAGCATATCCATTAATTCTGGGTTGGACATGGCTTTATACGTCAGGCACAGATCGCCTCTGAGCAGGCGGTATGCCACTGAGTAGAGCTGGAGTTTCTTTAACGGGCAGCATATGGCATCTGTTTGAGCCCTTTGATCCTCTTGGTGAGGTACTTTTGGGGTCTTTCCAGTTGCTGCAGGTGTCTGGTAAGGTACATCCCAAAAGGGGCATTGTACTCAATTATGGGCCTGATGAGGGATGAGTAAAGAGGCACGATGACCTCCCCTGATCTAGATGTGAATCCCTTCATGATTAGGTGGGCTATATAAAATGTTTTTCTAACCACTTTGGCCACGTGGTTGTCAAATGAGAGATTGCTATCAACTTGGGTCCCCAGGTCCCTTTCACCACCAAACCATATTACCTAATGTGAGTTTTATAAATGCGGAGAGCATCCATCCAAGATGTTGTTCATTAAATCAAAGTAGTCTATTAAGGTGATAAGAATGGAGAATAGGAATTAAACCCTGAAAGTCATCAGCTTAGTGAATAATGTAGTGTATGGAGATAATCTGGAATAAAATTGATCTAGGAACTAATATATGAGGTTTATATTACTGCAGAAATGTTTTCTAGTTATATGCATTCACTCACTATATATTTGTTTAAGTAGATTGATTAGTTTCATGTCAATACTGAATTTTCATTGCACATTAGGTAATATGGTTTGGTGGTGAAAGGGACATGTATCCGATTCATAAATAAATACCTGGCTGTCTGTATGCAGACTATTACAAGCCTAGCCAAGGAACAGAGTAATAATCCAATTTACCAACCTTGCATCTGCGAGGTAAAGACCTTAACCATTATGCCCAGCACTTCCCCCTGATAAATATGTAAGAGTTGAAAGTGTGCATTCACTTACAGATAATATTGTGATTGATGCAATGCAGCTCATTTTGGGGGTGGTTATATAATCTAGATGAGGTAAGATGAATGTACAGACTGCAAGTTATTTGCTGTTACCAGTGTAAGATGTAGATAAAAAGTTACATGTTTCCTGCTGCCACCAGGAGCTGAAGAAATGAAGAGCAAAGATATTCTGTCACCAAGAGCAGTCAAATATGCAGGATGGTATAAGATGGAGGAAGATGATGAAACATCGTTTTCTGCCACAAAGTGCTGAAAGAACTGAAGGAGTTGGTGAATAATGAAGCCATCAAAAACAGAGAAGGTGGGCTATGATATTAGCTGTTCTGTCAAGAAGTTGAAAGAACTGCGAAACAGATCCTGCTACTGCCAAAAGCTGAGGAAGAGAAATAGGCCAACACTGATGTTAATGAAAAAAAAATTCAGTCAGCAATTTAATTGTATGCTTTCCCTGCTAATCTCCATTTGCATGCTTGCATCAAGGAGATACATGGTGCCACCCTGTGACTATGTGACCTAGCTTTCTGTCAAGAACAGGACCATAGAGGTATATACTCTTATGTCACCTATCACAGAAGCATCAACTACCCCACCCTCTCCAACACAGATGACATCATGCTTAGAACTTTTTTAGCCCTAATTCTCTCCCTCAGTGGGTGATATTATTGTTTAGGCCATGTGGGCAATAGGGAGTAACCTGAGTGCCTTGTGCTGGACCCATAGGTAGTCATGCCTGCCTAGTCCTTCTGCTCCATTTTTTGGCAATTACTCTCTGAGTTCCAGATTTCATCTGAGCTACACTAGAGAGATACCCAGTATGCATCCTCCTCAACTAAGATGGGCAGTCCTCCCTGCCCGGACCATCAAGTCCATTTAACGCTAATTGATCTAGGGTTGTCTCGGCCTTAGTCAGGACTTTATCCCTCTGCGTCACTGCTGAGGTTCACAATTTCATTTTATTTTGCTGTTTTTCTTATATATAAATATCTTGATCCTATTCAGAATGTTAATATTTTATTATACTTAGGTATAAGCAAACTAAATTCAAATGCATCAGTATTGTTCAGCCTGAAACAAATACCTCTCAGCTGTTGCACATTTGGTGGTATACTCTCATTTTAGACTGACTTTTGCTGTTTGTGCTCTGATTTATGTAATTTCATTGGCCCAGTGGTAGAGCCAATGAGAGAGGAGTTTATCAAAAGTCAAAAATGGAGCCAATGGAGAAGTTAGTCACCATGCTGCCTTTAGCTGCACCATGCAGTTGAGCTGTTAAAAAAGACCAACAGCACATTGCAATGATGGGAAACAGTCCCAGAAGACTGGCTATGATCCCTTTAAAAGGCCAATGAAGTAAACAGATGAGAATCTTTTTCCATGTCAAAGCAACAAAGTGAATGGCTTTATTCACTTGTACTGTCACTAGTTATCTTTTTCAAATCTTTTTCTCTTTAGTTTCTATTCCAAGACTACCCAGGCTTTTTGGGCTGGGTTAGAGTTACTATTGAAATTTGCCAGAGTAAGCCTGCCTGACTTAACAGTGCTGCTTTCCTGACCTGCAGCTGCTGATTCTGCATTTAGTTCTGAAGATCTGTTGGGATTCTGCAGGGTGGACTGATAACAGCAACAACTTCAGTCAGGGCCTGGCAGCCACTGCCAGACTATTGTTGTGGATTCATGCTTGTTTTCTTATATTCCTGCCATAAGCAGCTAACAAAAACCTGCCGTTGCTTGCCAGCCAGCATTTTTTCCAGTTCTTTGCAGTTTCTACACTTTCTTTTGCTGCTTTGCTAGCTTCACAGGACAGGTGTAGCCTAACCATTAACTGAACTGGACCTGCTGCTTCTTCTTGTGTAGTCAAACACCAAACCAGTCAAATGTCACTGATTTTGTTTCTTATTTTTATTCTGTTCCTTGTGAAGTTTGAGATCTTTGGGCAAACTTTTGAGGGCTGCAGTAACTAAGACAGACATTAGGATTTGGATTTCTTATCTCTTACCCCTGCTTATAGTAAATGTATTTGGTTTTAGCTCATAGTTTTTGTTATTTTCCTTTGTAAACTTTGTAGTTTTCTGGCAGATCTTGATTTCTTGAAATACTGAGTCATTTTAGCTTCAGACTTCATATTTTTCAAAAAAAATGTGCCGATGAAAAACCTGTTATTCCAACAACTTTATAAGTATATTTGAGCAATATTTAATATCTGTCCTTGATGTTGGGCATTTGTCCCTAGTTATTGGTTTGTCCTGATTTTTTTTGCTAAGAGGCTGAGAATTCTGATGGAAAAATTGTGTTGTGTATAAAATTTTTAAAAGTATTTCTGCAGTGTTTTACATTTCTCTTAGAAAAATGGGCTTGGGTAATGCAAGCAGCCCCAGTAGCAGTAAGATACATGGGTGGGTATGTGGGTGTGCTTATGTGTGCCAGGCAATTGTAACAGTTTACAGAGAGCAAAAATATATTCCCATTTCTATTATGTATTTATTCATATCTGTGATTACAAATACTGTATGCATCTGACAGCAGTGTACTGAATGAAAAAAGAACATTATGGTGTCTATTAGTAATTCATTCTTGTAATCACAATCTGACATGTGAGCTATAGGCAGGCAACAAAGTAACAACATCTGAGTGGGTGTCTTTGTGTATGCATGTGTGTGTGTGTGTGTGTGTGTGTGTGTGTGTGTGTGTGTGTGTGTGTGTGTGTGTGTGTGTATGTATAAGTCGTAATAGCTTGCAGTGTAAGTCCTGGCAATACAGAGCTAAAAGGTATCAATTGGCTATTATTTATTTATTCATGTGTGTGTATAATTATTATTTTTTTCATTTGTATATGTATGCTGAAAGAACCTGCTGCGAGTAAGTCAAAGTATATTATGGTGGATGTTATTTATGTATTTCAGTCACTTGATCACAGTCGCACAATGGAGCTCTAGGCAGTCAATGTGGTTACATTGTAAGTTCATAAGTATGTACAAGGTTAGCTGTCCTTGTGGGTCATTTTAAGCCTTGCCAGTTTTCCTTTCAAAGGTGAAAATCAAACTCTTTACCTTGTGTCTTTGAGGTAAACGCCTTAACCATTACACCAACCCCCAGCCATTGAAATACTAGGCACTCAGTTTACAGACTATTACACACTTAGTCAATATTGTCAGCGTCTTGCACTTCAGCAATTAACACTCTAGGAATTTCATCCCAGCTAGCTGTAGACATACTAAGACTGGGAGCACATCATTTTGGAGCAGCTAGCAGAATGTGAATGAAGGCTTAGCAAATATGAAGATAGTGATGGTTTGGGATAATTGAAGGGAGCAAGACTTCCTTGTTACATCACTTTGCAGAGAGGACATTTCAGGACATAGCACTGTTAATTGTGATGTCTTCATGAAGCAAAGGGAACTCTTTAGTGGTGTACGATCAAAATGTGGGAATGGAGTTTGACGAAAAACTGCTGGTCGAATGTATGTTCTACCAATGCCCATAATGTTAAACTGAATATATACGACTGCATATTAATGAAAGTGAGTACACATTCTCTAATATGCAGTCAACATGTTGAACTGAGATCGTGGTACAGTACGCATCAGTTAATGTTAACTTTTCCTCACTGTAGTGTGATTTCAGAGTTGGTATACATAATGTACAGGGGGTTTGGGGGTGGGGGCACAGTCCCCCACATGGGAAGTGCAGGGGAGCTTGCCCCTGCAAAATCATTACTGGTAACATGGGCTTTTAACATTGGAATGTCTAGTGTCTGACATTTTAGTAATTCGGTATTACCAAAGTCAAATAAACAGGTTTTTTATTGTGGAAAAATGTTTTGATTTTATACATTTTGATAGTAAATTCTATTTAGTACTTATATCTGGGAATACTTTAGGCATAAAAAGAAATTGTATTTATTCTGAATACTTCAGAGATGCTTTGCCAGAAAAGGTCTGCACCTGTCACCCCTGGGATTCAGGTTACTGGCTAAGGCTCTTGCCACCCCTATAGTGCCTTTTTTAGGCAAAGTTCAAAGGACAAAACCACCACCATAACAGGTACAAGCATGCAAATTCTGAAGGTAATGCTACTCAATGCTAGAAGTCTAAACCTCAAAATGTGCTCTCTCGAGGCACTCCTAAAAATGGAGAACATCGATATCTGTGCAGTAACTGAGACCTAGTTCAAGGCTCCAGAGAGCACCCCTGCAATACTCAGCTACAACTCTTATCACACTTTTCGGCCACCAAACCAGGACCGAAACACTAAAGGTAGAGGAGTGTCCATATTCACCAAGGATATTCACACCACCAGGCTATTTGCCCAACACAATGCGTCTGAAATTCTCCAGGTGCAACTAACACTAGGTAAGACTGCAATCCAAATTGTAGCTTGTTACAGATCCCCTGCCATGCACAAAGATTCTCACTACACCTTTCTAAACATACTGGAAAATATTAAGATACAACCAAACACCCTAATACTGGGTGATTTCAACTACCCTGCCATCAACTGGGAAAACTACTCATGTACCATCACCTTTGCCGAATGGTTCTTGGAATTCATAAATTCCAATGCCCTAGATCAACTAATCCATAGTCCACCAGGTGCTCCAATATCCAAACCTGGTCATTGCCAACATGGGAAATTGATGCTTCACACCTATGTTCACCCGCTCGTTGGTCAGGTCTGACCATAAGCTAATCACCCTTAAAATCCACACCCCACCCCCACCCCCCAGTAAGAAAACCTCCATAAAAAACTTCTCCAAAGCCAACTTCGTGCTACTCAAGTCAGAAGTGACAAACGTCATGACACCCATGCAGATGGGAACTGAAAGTTTGACTGCTGAATCCTACACTAAGGCACTGTACGAGCACATCCACTCATGCATGAATCGTGCCATCCCAAACAGAACCAAGATGCTCTCCTCCAAAAAAAGGAAGACAATCTGGTGGTCCCCTGCCATAAACAAACTTTACAACAAAACGAAAAAAACTGTTGCAGAAAAGAGGAAAATTCCAGGATGCAAAATCTCCCTTACCAGCCTCAGTAAGAAGCTGAGATCCCTCATAAAATCTTCCAAAGCTGGTTACGAAAATAAAATTGCCAAAGATTCCAAAGACAACCACAAGGCATTCTATAACTATGTCAAGAATCTAAATGGCAATGCTCAGATCTGCTCTGAGCTACAACAGAATGGCATTACATATACTGATCCCAAGGATATTGCCAATATCCTGTCAGATCAATTCAGTGCCAAATTCACCCCCCTCTCACCCCCTAAATGGCCCATCTCAATACCAGAAGATTGGAAAATTCTGATAATAACGGCCACACAGGTAAAAACTGCACTCTCCAAAGCTAAGAATACAGGATCCATGGGACCTGATGACATCCCGGGCTGTGTACTACATAAACTACAAAATGAACTGGCACCTCACCTAGGTGTCATGTTTAATCATAGTCTCACCTAAGGCTTCATGCCCACTGAGTGGCGCACAGCTACAGTTATCCCACTCCACA